>NC_090651.1:26163594-26308594 GCF_040937935.1 Hyperolius riggenbachi | reverse complement strand
TGGCTGATTGTTATTGCTAAAATAGCACCCCTCAACAGCTCTTTTGAGAGATAATGTTTTCCATATGTGTTTTTTTTTTGTGTGTGTGTTGCTCACTGACATTATACAGCCCTATCTGTTGCAGCTGGACCTTGGTAATTGTTATTACTGTGCCAGCCAGGCCCTGCCTAACTATCTATACTGGGACACCTACCTATGCCTACCTAACTACTGGGGCACCTACTTACCTATACGGGGACACCTACCTACCTACCTATATTAGGGGACCTACCTATGCCTACCTACCTATACTGGGACTCCTACCTATGCCTAGCTAACTACTGGGACACCTACCTATGCCTACCTACCTATACTGGGACTCCTACCTATGCCTACCTACCTATACTGGGTCTCCTACCTATGCCTACCTACCTATACTGGGTATCCTACCTATGCCTAGCTAACTACTGGGACACCTACCTATGCCTACCTACCTATATTGGGACTCCTACCTATGCCTACCTACCTATACTGGGTCTCCTACCTATGCCTAGCTACCTATACTGGGTATCCTACCTATGCCTAGTTAACTACTGGGACACCTACCTATGCCTACCTACCTATACTGGGTCTCCTACCTATGCCTACCTACCTATACTGGGTATCCTACCTATCTCTAGCTAACTACTGGGACACCTACCTATGCCTACCTACCTATATTGGGACTCCTACCTATGCCTACCTACCTATTCTGGGTCTCCTACCTATGCCTAGCTAACTACTGGGACACCTACCTATGCCTACCTACCTATACTGGGACTCCTACCTATGCCTACCTACCTATACTGGGTCTCCTACCTATGCCTACCTACCTATACTGGGTATCCTACCTATCTCTAGCTAACTACTGGGACACCTACCTATGCCTACCTACCTATATTGGGACTCCTACCTATGCCTACCTACCTATACTGGGTCTCCTACCTATGCCTAGCTAACTACTGGGACACCTACCTATGCCTACCTACCTATACTGGGTCTCCTACCTATGCCTACCTACCTATACTGGGTATCCTACCTATCTCTAGCTAACTACTGGGACACCTACCTATGCCTACCTACCTATATTGGGACTCCTACCTATGCCTACCTACCTATACTGGGTCTCCTACCTATGCCTAGCTAACTACTGGGACACCTACCTATGCCTACCTACCTATACTGGGACTCCTACCTATGCCTACCTACCTATACTGGGTCTCCTACCTATGCCTAGCTAATTACTGGGACACCTACCTATGCCTACCTACCTATACTGGGGCACCTACCTATACCTACCTACCTATACTGGGTCTCCTACCTATGCCTAGCTAACTACTGGGACACCTACCTATGCCTAGCTAACTACTGGGACACCTACCTATGCCTACCTACCTAGACTGGGTATCCTACCTATGCCTAGCTAACTACTGGGTCTCCTACCTATGTCTAGCTAACTACTGGGACACCTAGCTATGCCTACCTACCTATACTGGGACTCCTACCTATGCTTACCTACCTATACTGGGTCTCCTACCTATGCCTAGCTAACTACTGGGACACCTACCTATGCCTACCTACATACAAGGAGATAATAAGGTCATTGCTTCATTGTGGACAGACCAAATTTGATCAGCTGGACAGTCACTGTTGTTCTATCATTGAGCTACCACAGCCCGGCGACCATATGGGCTTGAAAACTGCCACGGCCTACACTCTGGCCATGTTGCGCACCAGTCCAGCACGGCCGTCACTACGCAAACAGCTGTTTGCGGTGCGTTACACAGTGAGTTTGGTGTGTCAGTGTGAAGCAATACTCTAATTACACTACCTAATTGATGTATACACATGCAAGATGTTTTAAAGCACTTTAGGCCTGCAATTTAGCATTCAATGTGATTTCTCCCCTTAAAACGCTGCTTTGCGTCACATCCAGATTTTTCCCCAGGACTTTTGGCATCTATTCTACTCCGCCATGCCCCCCTCCAGGTGTTAGACCCCTTGAAACATCTTTTCCATCACTTTTGTGGCCAGCATAAATTTTTCTATTTTTCAAAGTTCGCATCCCCATTGAAGTCTATTGCGGTTCGCGAACTTTTCCGCGAACCGCACCTTTCGCGAAGGTTCGCGAACCGAAAATCGGAGGTTCGCGACATCTCTAGCTATGCAGAGTCCCTCCTAGGCTCAGAGCGCAGTAAGGTGAGTACAGCATGCTATGTGGAGTCCTCCTAGGCTCAGAGTGCAGGAAGGTGTGTACAGCATGCTATGCGGAGTCCTCCTAGGCTCAGAGTGTGCAGGAAGGTGTGTACAGCATGCTATGTGGAGTCCTCCTAGGCTCAGAGTGCGAGAAGGTGTGTACAGCATGCTATGTGGAGTCCTCCTAGGCTCAGAGCAAGGGAAGGTGTGTACAGCATGCTATGCGGAGTCCCTCCTAGGCTCAGAGTGCAGGAAGGTGTGTACAGCATGCTATGCGGAGTCCTCCTAGGCTCAGAGCGCGGGAAGGTGTGTACAGCATGCTATGCGGAGTCCTCCTAGGCTCAGAGTGTGCAGGAAGGTGTATACAGCATGCTATGCGGAGTCCCTCCTAGGCTCAGAGTGCAGGAAGGTGTGTACAGCATGCTATGCGGAGTCCCTCCTAGGCTCAGAGCTCAGGAAGGTGTGTACAGCATGCTATGCGGAGTCCCTCCTAGGCTCAGAGCACGGGAAGGTGTGTACAGCATGCTATGCAGAGTCCCTACGAGGCTCAGAGCGCAGTAAGGGGAGTACAGCATGCTATGCAGAGTCCCTCCTAGGCTCAGAGCTCAGGAAGGTGTATACAGCATGCTATGCGGAGTCCTCCTAGGCACTGAGCGCAGGAACGTGTGTACAGCATGCTATGCGGAGTCCATACTAGGCTCAGAGCGCAGGAAGGTGTGTACAGCATGCTATGCGGAGTCCTCCTAGGCTCAGAGCTCAGGAAGGTGTGTACAGCATGCTATGCGGAGTCCTCCTAGGCTCAGAGCGCAGGAAGGTGTGTACAGCATGCTATGCGGAGTCCCTCCTAGGCTCTGAGCGCAGGAACGTGTGTACAGCATGCTATTCGGAGTCCCTCCTAGGCTCAGAGCGCAGGAAGGTGTGTACAGCATGCTATGCGGAGTCCTCCTGGGCTCAGAGCGCAGGAAGGTGTATACAGCATGCTATGCGGAGTTCCTCCTAGGCTCAGAGCACAGGAAGGTGTGTACAGCATGCTATGCGGAGTCCCTCCTAGGCTCAGAGCACAGGAAGGTGTGTACAGCATGCTATGCGGAGTCCCTCCTAGGCTCAGAGCACTGGAAGGTGTGTACAGCATGCTATGCGGAGTCCTCCTCGGCTCAGAGAGTGGGAAGGTGTGTACAGCAAGCTATGCGGAGTCCCTCCTAGGCTCAGAGAGTGGGAAGGTGTGTACAGCAAGCTATGCGGAGTCCCTCCTAGGCTCAGAGCTCAGGAAGGTGTGTACAGCATGCTAAGCGGAGTCCTCCTAGGCTCATAGCTCAGAAAGGTGTGTACAGCATGCTATGCGGAGTCCTCCTAGGCTCAGAGCGCGGGAAGGTGTGTACAGCATGCTATGCAGAGTCCTTCCTAAGCTAAGAGAGTGGGAAGGTGTGTACAGCAAGCTATGCGGAGTCCCTCCTAGGCACAGAGCTCAGGAAGGTGTGTACAGCATGCTAAGCGGAGTCCTCCTAGGCTCATAGCTCAGAAAGGTGTGTACAGCATGCTATGCGGAGTCCCTCCTAGGCTCAGAGCGCGGGAAGGTGTGTACAGCATGCTATGCAGAGTCCCTCCTAGGCTCATAGCTCAGAAAGGTGTGTACAGCATGCTATGCGGAGTCCCTCCTAGGCTCAGAGCACGGGAAGGTGTGTACAGCATGCTATGCGGAGTCCTCCTAGGCTCAGAGCACGGGAAGGTGTGTACAGCATGCTATGTGGAGTCCTCCTAGGCTCAGAGTGCAGGAAGGTGTGTACAGCATGCTATGCGGAGTCCTCCTAGGCTCAGAGCACAGGAAGGTGTGTACAGCATGCTATGTGGAGTCCTCCTAGGCTCAGAGTGCAGGAAGGTGTGTACAGCATGCTATGCAGAGTCCCTCCTAGGCTCAGAGCACAGGAAGGTGTGTACAGCATGCTATGCGGAGTCCTCCTAGGCTCAGAGCACTGGAAGGTGTGTACAGCATGCTATGCGGAGTCCCTCCTAGGCTCAGAGCTCAGGAAGGTGTGTACAGCATGCTATGCAGAGTCCCTCCTAGGCTCAGAGCACGGGAAGGTGTGTACAGCATGCTATGCGGAGTCCCTCCTAGGCTCAGAGTGCAGGAAGGTGTGTACAGCATGCTATGCAGAGTCCCTCCTAGGCTCAGAGCGCAGGAAGGTGTGTACAGCATGCTATGCGGAGTCCTCCTAGGCTCAGAGCGCGGGAAGGTGTGTACAGCATGCTATGCGGAGTCCTCCTAGGCTCAGAGCGCGGGAAGGTGTGTACAGCATGCTATGCGGAGTCCTCCTAGGCTCAGAGCACAGGAAGGTGTGTACAGCATGCTATGCAGGGTCCTCCTGGGCTCAGAGTGTGGGAAGGTGTACAGCATACTATGCGGAGTCCCTCCTAGGCTCAGAGCGCAGGAAGGTGTGTACAGCATGCTATGCGGAGTCCTCCTAGGCTCAGAGAGTGGGAAGGTGTACAGCATGCTATGCAGAGTCCCTCCTAGGCTCAGAGTGCAGGAAGGTGTGTACTGCATGCTATGCGGAGTCCCTCCTAGGTTCAGAGCACTGGAAGGTGTGTACTGCATGCTATGCGGAGTCCCTCCTAGGTTCAGAGCACTGGAAGGTGTGTACAGCATGCTATGCGGAGTCCTCCTAGGCTCAGAGAGTGGGAAGGTGTGTACAGCATGCTATGCGGAGTCCCTCCTAGGCTCAGAGCTCAGGAAGGTGTGTACAGCATGCTATGCGGAGTCCCTCCTAGGCTCAGAGCACAGGAAGGTGTGTACAGCATGCTATGCGGAGTCCTCCTAGGCTCAGAGAGTGGGAAGGTGTGTACAGCAAGCTATGCGGAGTCCCTCCTAGGCTCAGAGCTCAGGAAGGTGTGTACAGCATGCTATGCGGAGTCCTCCTAGGCTCAGAGTGTGGGAAGGTGTACAGCATACTATGCGGAGTCCCTCCTAGGCTCAGAGCGCAGGAAGGTGTGTACAGCATGCTATGCGGAGTCCTCCTAGGCTCAGAGAGTGGGAAGGTGTACAGCATGCTATGCAGAGTCCCTCCTAGGCTCAGAGTGCAGGAAGGTGTGTACTGCATGCTATGCGGAGTCCCTCCTAGGTTCAGAGCACTGGAAGGTGTGTACTGCATGCTATGCGGAGTCCCTCCTAGGTTCAGAGCACTGGAAGGTGTGTACAGCATGCTATGCGGAGTCCTCCTAGGCTCAGAGAGTGGGAAGGTGTGTACAGCATGCTATGCGGAGTCCCTCCTAGGCTCAGAGCGCAGGAAGGTGTGTACAGCATGCTATGCGGAGTTCCTCCTAGGCTAGGAACGCGGGAAGGTGTGCACAACATGCTATGCGGAGTTCCTCGTAGGCTAGGAACGCGGGAAGGTGTGTACAGCAAGCTATGCGGAGTCCCTCCTAGGCTCAGAGCACAGGAAGGTGTGTACAGCATGCTATGTGGAGTCCTCCTAGGCTCAGAGAGTGGGAAGGTGTGTAGAGCATGCTATGCGGAGTCCCTCCTAGGCTCAGAGCGCAGGAAGGTGTGTACAGCATGCTATGCGGAGTCCTTCCTAGGCTCAGAGTGCAGGAAGGTGTGTACAGCAGGCTATGCGGAGTCCTCCTAGGCTCAGAGCACAGGAAGGTGTGTACAGCATGCTAAGCCGGAGTTCCTCCTAGGCTAGGAACGCGGGAAGGTGTGCACAACATGCTATGCGGAGTTCCTCCTAGGCTAGGAACGCGGGAAGGTGTGTACAGCAAGCTATGCGGAGTCCCTCCTAGGCTCAGAGCACAGGAAGGTGTGTACAGCATGCTATGTGGAGTCCTCCTAGGCTCAGAGAGTGGGAAGGTGTGTAGAGCATGCTATGCGGAGTCCCTCCTAGGCTCAGAGCGCAGGAAGGTGTGTACAGCATGCTATGCGGAGTCCTTCCTAGGCTCAGAGTGCAGGAAGGTGTGTACAGCAAGCTATGCGGAGTCCCTCCTAGGCTTAGAGCACAGGAAGGTGTGTACAGCATGCTATGCGGAGTCCCTTCTAGGCTCAGAGCGCAGGAAGGTGTGTGCAGCATGCTATGCGGAGTCCTCCTAGGCTGAATGAATGAATGAATGAATGAATGAATGAATGAATGAATTCTAAAAAACGGTGCTCCACTTCAATACTAGTATGAAATATATAAATATATTTTATTATTAAAATAGTATGTTACAAGCATTAAAGTGAATGGGAACCACAGTTTTAAAAAAATGAAGCAAATACTTACCTAAGGAGAGGGAAGGCTCTGGGTTGTATAGAGCCTTCCCTCTCCTCTCTCGGTGCTCTCTATCCTGTGCTGGCTCCTCCCATTTCAATACCCCACCGAAAGGGTATTTGGAAGTCTTCGGGAGCCGTGTCCTCCCAAAGACGTGTGGCTCCATACTGCACAGGCGTGAGCGTGCAAGAGAGTGTGCTTGCGCAGGCGCAGTACAGGGCCGCCCTTCTTCAGGAGCACTCGGGCTCCCTGAAGACTTCTGAAGCCTCCTTCGGCCGGGTAAAGCAGTATTTGACTAATTTAGTCTAATACTGCTACCGGGCGAGCCAGCACTGGAACGAGGGGACCAGGAGAGGAGACGGAAGGCTCTATAGGACCCAGAGCCTTCCCTCTCCTTGGGTAAGTATCTGTCATTTTTTTGAATGCGGTTCCCATTCACTTTAACCAGTTGCCGACCGCGTCACGCCAACAGCCCCAGGACCGCCTAACGCCGATTGGCGTAAAGTCCTCGGGCTTACATTTGCAGGAGATCGCGCGCAGGCTGCGCGCGCATCTCCCGCTTGGTGGGCGGAGCGGAGCTCCGCCTTCAGTCTCCGAGCGGCGGTTGCCGCTCGGGAGACTGTAACGGCGAACCCACCGCTTGATTGTACTGTACAGCGCTGCGATCTGCAGCAGCGCTGTACTGGGGACAGCCGTGTGACACGGCTGTCCCCCTGGGGGACAAGAGAGCGATTGGCTCTCATAGGCTGAAGCCTATGACAGCCGATCGCCGTTATTGGCTACCTGGGGGGTGTTAGGGACGGAGGGGAAACAAAAACAAAAAAAATACACACTTTTAATAAAAAAAAAATAACAAACTATTTATATAAAAACAAACAAACACTGCAGGGGCGATCAGACCCCACCAATAGAGAGCTCTGTTGGTGGGGACAAAAGGAGGAGGGAATCACTTATGTGCTGTGTTGTGCGGCCCTGCAGCTTGGCCTTAAAGCTGCAGCGACCAATTTTTAACAAAATAGCCTGGTCACTAGGGGTGTTTAAGCCCATGGTCCTCAAGAGGTTAAGAACACACACTCAATAATTACCGGTAGTACAGTCCATATAACAATGAAATACACCAAATGAAAACAATAAGTATCTTTGATTTTTCTAGAATAGATCGTCAGGGACGTCTGTATGGCTGATATTGATGTGAAACCCCTCCCACTGTGTGATGTCAGGGCCATGGCACTCATATTTCCCTGTCCGTGAACCTCGTTGCATTATGGGATATATTGTATGTTTCCAACTACCAAGCAAGCAGTATCTCCCTCTATGCATATATATATGTGTATATATTTAGTCAGATCCATATAATATTAGGACATCGACACAATTCTAACGTTTGTGGCTCTATACACAATCACAATGGATTTGAAATGAAATGAACACAATGTGCTCTTACTGCAGACTGTCAGCTTTAATTTGAGGGTATTGACATCCAAATCAGGTGAACGGTGCAGGAATTACAATAGTTTGCATAAGTGCCTTCCACTTGTTAAGGGACCAAAAGTAATGGGACAGAATAATATTCATAAATCAAACTTTCATTATTTAAAGGAACACTATCAAACCAAATGTTCTAAAATGACAACCTACAAATAATGTCTAAGTAGCCGTGTAAACATTTTCCTACTTTTCATGTTAACCTATTTTGGTTCCTGGACGTAGAAACTACGTCCAGGAACCATGCGCGCTATCGCGCGCTCCCATGGCTGATCGCGCGCGTGCACGCGCACTCCCGGCCCGCGGTTCGTTAGCCAGGCAATCAGTGAATCGGGCTATGGTCCCTGATCACTGATTCCTCTCCCCCGCTGAAAAATCTCGGAAGCTGCGCCTTTTCTGACTGTTACCTCCCTCATGCGTCGCTCTAAGCGTGTGTTACGCTTAGAGTGACGTCATGTAAACGAACTCATGGCCGCCATCTTGTGGCCGAAAAGTAATACTACAACTAAAAGTAAAAAAAAATTAAAATCAACACACATTTACATTATAACACTACTGTTTACCTCCCACCCTCCCAAAACTACCCAAATAAAATGTTTAATATAAAAAAAAGGTCTAAACTTTTTAAATATCAATGTAAAGATGAAATATTTCTATATTTTTTTTATTTTAAACTTGTAAATAGTGATGAATGCAAAACGGAAAAAATGCACCTTTATTTCCAAATAAAATATTGTCGCCATACATTGTGATAGGGACATAATTTTATGTTTCAATAGGTTTTCATTGAACAGTTTTTGAAATTTTTTTACAATAACAGACTTCAGTAATAAGTCATATAACTTTACAGAAAGGTAATATACTTTACATACATTTTGTACATACTTAATAAAATAAAAACAGTATCTCTTGTTTTTAAGATAGAAAAATTAACCAATACACATACAGGATCTTCTCAAAAAATTAGCATATTGTGATAAAGTTTATTATTTTCTGTAATGTACTGATAAACATTAGACTTTCATATATTTTAGATTCAAATACACACAACTGAAGTAGTTCAAGCCTTTTATTGTTTTAATATTGATGATTTTGGCATACAGCTCATGAAAACTCAAAATTCCTATCTCAAAAAATTAGCATATTGCATCCGACCAATAAAAGAAAAGTGTTTTTAAAACAATAAAAGTCAACCTTCAAATAATTATGTTCAGTTATGCACTCAATACTTGGTCGGGAATCCTTTTGCAGAAATGACTGCTAAAATGCGGTGTGGCATGGAGGCAATCAGCCTGTGGCGCTGCTCAGGTGTTATGGAGGCCCAGGATGCTTCGATAGCGGCCTTAAGCTCATCCAGAGTGTTGGGTCTTGCGTCTCTCAACTTTCTCTTCACAATATCCCACAGATTCTCTAAAGGGTTCAGGTCAGGAGAGTTGGCAGGCCAATTGAGCACAGTAATACCATGGTCAGTAAACCATTTACCAGTGGTTTTGGTACTGTGAGCAGGTGCCAGGTCGTGCTGAAAAATGAAATCTTCATCTCCATAAAGCTTTTCAGCAGATGGAAGCATGAACCCAGGGCCGGCCCGCTCATGAGGCGGGGTGAAACTTTTGCCTCAGGCGGCAAATTTCCAGGGGCGGCAGTGCGGCACCCGCCCGTCCGTGGGTGCGGGGAGCCGGCCCGCCGAGCTGGAGGGGTAGCTGGCAGGACGGGGGTATTGGGCCAGCGGCGGGGAGGGGGGTCGGACCCCCCCCTCCCTCGCCTGGGTCCCCGTCCTCCGCTCCCTTCCAGCCTAAATAGACGCAGCCGAAGTGTAAGAGGCACGGGCGGGGAGGACACTCACCTCCTCCTCGCTCCAGCGTGCGCTCCACTGACATCACTTCCTGCAGGACGCTGCAGGAAGTGACGTCAGTGGAGCGCACGCTAGGAAGAGGTGAGTGTCTTCCCCGCCCGTGCCTCTTACACTTCGGCTGCGTCTATTTAGGCTGGAAGGGAGCGGAGGACGGGGACCCAGGCGAGGGAGGGGGGGGTCCGACCCCCCTCCCCGCCGCTGGCCCAATACCCCCGTCCTGCCAGCTACCCCTCCAGTTCGGCGGCCCCCCAGAGCGCGCCCCCCCCCCTCTCGGGGGGGGGGGGGGGGAAGGGGCGGCGGTGGCAATTTTTTTAAAATTTGCCTCAGGCGGCAAAAAGTCTAGGGCCGGCCCTGCATGAACCCACTTTTGAACCAGAAACAGCGGCAGAAGCGCCTGACCTGGGCTACAGAGAAGCAGCACTGGATTGTTGCTCAGTGGTCCAAAGTACTTTTTTCGGATGAAAGCAACTTTTACATGTCATTCGGAAATCAAGGTGCCAGAGGCTGGAAGAAGACTGGGGAGAGGGAAATGCCAAAATGCCTGAAGTCCAGTGTCAAGTACCCACAGTCAGTGATGGTCTGAGGTGCCATGTCAGCTACTGGTGTTGGTCCACTGTGTTTTATCAAGGGCAGGGTCAATGCAGCTAGCTATCAGGAGATTTTGGAGCACTTCATGCTTCCATCTGCTGAAAAGCTTTATGGAGATGAAGATTTCATTTTTCAGCACGACCTGGCACCTGCTCACAGTGCCAAAACCACTGGTAAATGGTTTACTGACCATCGTATTACTGTGCTCAATTGGCCTGCCAACTCTCCTGACCTGAATCCCATAGAGAATCTGTGGGATATTGTGAGAAGAAAGTTGAGAGACGCAAGACCCAACACTCTGGATGAGCTTAAGGCCGCTATCGAAGCATCCTGGGCCTCCATAACACCTGAGCAGTGCCACAGGCTGATTGCCTCCATGCCACGCCGCATTGAAGCAGTCATTTCAGCAAAAGGATTCCCGACCAAGTATTGAGTGCATAACTGAACATAATTATTTGAAGGTTGACGTTTTTGTTTTAAGAACACTTTTCTTTTATCGGTCAGATGAAATATGCTAATTTTTTGAGAAAGGAATTTTGGGTTTTCATGAGCTGTATGCTAAAATCATCAATATTAAAACAATAAAAGGCTTGAACTACTTTAGTTGTGTGTATTTGAATCTAAAATATATGAAAGTCTAATGTTTATCAGTACATTACAGAAAATAATGAACTTTATCACAATATGCTAATTTTTTGAGAAGATCCTGTATATGTGTCTGTTTGAATTGTACTTCCATAGGATTATCTATATGCAGTCCAGAACACCAAGATGTTGAATAAAGCAAGTCTATGAATGGGTTCAGCTCAACCTGGGAAATGGGGGATTGATACCACCCTACAGAGATCCCATAGGGACATAATTTTAATGGTGTAATAACCGGGACATATGGGCAAATACAATACGTGAGGTTTAATTATGGAGGCATGTATTATTTTAAAACTATAATGGCTGAAAACTGAGAAATAATCAATTTTTTCAGTTTTTTTCTTATTCTTCCTGTTAAAATGCATTTACAGTAAAGTGGCTCTTAGCAAAATGTACCCCCCAAAGAAAGCCTAATTGGTGGCGGAAAAAACAAGATATAGATCAGTTCATTGTGATAAGTAGTGATAAAGTTATAGGCTAATGAATGGGAGGTGAACAATTCTCAAGTGAAAACGACGGAACGCGAATAGGTTTAATATCAGAAGCAAAAGCTTTAATTCATTGTATGTAGATTTTAGCTACATTTGGAATGTCTCATTTGTAAAGGTATGAATCTCTACAGTCTGACATGCTAAGAGACACACTTAAATACAAATGTTTATGTTGCACATAAGATACATTTCCTCTGCTCTCTGCAGAGAGCTCAGTCAGAGACAGGCAGAGCTTTCTCTCTCTCACACACACAGGGTTAACAGATGAAGTTTGAGGGAATTCCCCCTCCCCTCATGGTTCACTCTGCCTTTAGATTTGCCATCAGAAAAGTGTGAAAGGAATTCTATAACAGTAAACAAAGAGATAAAATTTGAGTTGTATACAGCAGTACTTAGCAGCACTTCCCAAACATTTCCTATCTCAATTGAAAATACATGTTAATCAATAGTGTTCCTTTAATAGTGCACTGCAAGTTTACTGTTACCAACACCAGGGAAGTAGCTGGCGTTAAATAGGCCATGCTCTCCCTGTGTCTAAGGGAACCGGGCGGTCACGGGCACTAAGCAAAATTGTGATTGGGCCCCTCACGTTCCATCTTGGTGACCCTCACAGCCGTGGGGGCCCAAAACAAGTGTTGAAATCATTCACTTTATTGGGGCCCCCCATGGTCACACTCCTTTCCTTGCCCTCCCTTAGAGCCCTTCATGGCCTGGGGGCCAATCTCACAAGGGTCATAAAACAAGTCCACTGTATTAGAGGAAGGGAATACTAGTAGTTGCCCCTTCCCAGCTCTGGGCCCTTCCGCAATCACAGGTGCTGCTCCCCTCTAGTTGGGCCCCTGATCAGATTGCCTTTAGAGCTGTCATCTGCACAGTTCACTAGGAATGTATGAAGCAAAGCCACGATTCTGACAATCTCGATAAGACTCATGATTTGGCCCGAGTTCTAGTTGACTTCATACTCCTCAGCTTCAGCTTATGTAGTGCTGACAGCTAATTGGCCCACAACCCAACCCGTCCTTTGAAATAATGTACATGTTCTGTAGAATATTTAGGTATGGGAACTGGAAGAGATTCTAAACTTTAATATCTTGAAAGGGAGTAATGATCTTTTTAGCATTTTATTGTAAAAAAGAAATTAGCATTTTATTGTCTGAGTAATTCCTGAGGATCGCGAGGTCCAGAAACACCATGACCAGCATAAAATGCAACTTGTGACTGCATAGCTTTAACCTTCTGGGGACCGCATGTAGTAAATCTTACGCCGCACCAAGTTGTGGCTGCCTAAGCCTGATGTGGCGTAGGAATTACGCCTCCTACGATTGTGCGCACCCGAGAGGGGAGATTAAGCTATCATGTGACAGCCGACATCTCCCCTCACTGATCAGGAACCATGGTGATTGGCTTCTGATCACGTGATCACTACGATCGCCAGCCGATCGTGGTGATCAACCTAAGCAGCGGCGGTAGGAGGGGAAGAAGAGGACTGGGACTCACCGTCCTGGCATTGCCCCCGGCAATCGTTGCTCCCTGCCCTTCCCCCTGCTCTGCCCGGCATACCTGGTCGCTCCGGCTCTAATGTCGTGCTCAAGCCGGGACCAGGAACTTAGCGGCATTGTGAGCGGGGATCAGTGTTGCCAACCGTCAGTAAATTTACTGACAGTCAGTAAAAAAGTCAACAAATCTGGGCTGTCGGTAAAGCCCATAAAAAATGTGTGGTGTCAGTAAAAAAAACCTCTCTCTTTCCCAGAAGATCACAGCACTTACTGCTTATCAGTTCACGCATCACTCTGGAATGTACACTGCTCTAGCTAAAGGGTGCCATACATCTGTAGACTTGGCGGCTGATGGACCATCAGATAAGACAATTATTATTGATATTCTAAAAATCGGTGCCACCAAGAGCTTGCCTAGTTGACAATCAAACCAATTTTGGGCTGAAATCGGTTGCATGTATCGATCGCATGTAGCAATCGGACATGCTGGAAAATCTCAGGTTGGCATGCTCGATCAGGTGTACAGGGGTAAGGGCTGCGATAATCGAGAACAAATGTGGCGGAAACCCCCGGCCGAATCCCCCAAATGTAAATGTATCAAAGTCCCCCCCCCACGAAGTGCATTAATACTTCACCTGTCCGGTGTCCGCCACTGCACTCTTCTTCCTCATTCGCAGCCTCACGTGGTGGCCGGTGTATCGCACGTAAGGGCACATGTGTGATCTCTTTCATTTAATTTCATTAATATTAGATGTCAGTAAAAAAGGTGTTCTGTCAGTAAATTTTTTGTGGTTTGTCAGTAAAAATGTATTTCCGAGGTTGGCAACACTGGCGGGGATGCCGGGCAGAGCGGAGGGGGCTAGAGCTGCTCATCACTGGAGCTTGGGAGGTGGGTAATGGCTGCTCGCTATACTGGGGCCACCTATCCATACTAGGGACACCCATACCTAGATATCTATATTGGGGATACCGCTACCTGGCTGTCTCTAAATGTGCCCCCCATGTAAAAATTCTCTGGTCCTTAAGAGGGGTTTGGCTGACGGTCCCTAGAGGGTTATGGACACCCAACTCACCTCATGGTTTGCTATTGCTATTAAAGTGGAATGAAACTGATTAAAGTGGGATGAAACAGTCAATAATAAATGTGTTTTTCTACGTTTTATTACCCATATGTAACGATCGGTGAAGCACAGAGAGGATCTGATTACCGGTGATCTGCAGTATCACTGGGAATACAGATGTATACCAGATTATAAGTGATCTGCAGTATCACCGATAATCCGATATACCAGCTAACCTCTGTTCACCTGAGTAGAGTGTAGTGTTTGGTGTAACAGTAACACTTAAAGGACTTACGAGGCGAAACGCCTTTTTTTCGGCGTTTCGCCTCGTAAGTCCTTTAAGATGACTAGGCCTCAAGGCAGTGAGGAGTACTGCACAGATTCCTCCCGAAGACCTTAACTCTCCAAGGCGGGAGGAGTCGGGCTAAGAGTAGGAAGGATTATCTTAAAGTGACACTCTGGAGGAAGTGTCACTAACAAGACAGGAAACCGCCTCTAATAGTAAGGTCGGTTCTCGAGGTCGGACAAGCCAGGTTGTAAACACACAGACAGATAAAGTACAGATTCAGAAGGCGGAGGCGGAGTCAAGGTACAGGCGGGGTTCGGCAACAGGGTATCAGATATATCGAGGTACAAAATCAGGAGGCAGAAGCAGAGTCTAAGGATGCGCCGGAGTTCGGCAACAGAGTATCAGAATGGCAAGGTACAAGATCAGAGTTCAGGATGATAGTCAGGCAGGCAAAGGGTCATAACAGATAATCACAATCAAACTAGTACTTTAAGCTATCAACAGAATCTAGCTAAGTGTAGGATTACAGCTCCAGCTGGTCCCGGCACACTTAAGGATCTGACTAAGGGTCTGAGTGCTCCCACGTTTGTGATCGCAACGCCAGACAACCAGCAACTGAACAGCCAGCAGTATATATACCCAGGTATCTCTCCAGCACCTCCCTAAGTGCTGGACCAATGAGGAATGGAGCCAGAGTCAGCTGACCAGCCTGGTCAGCTGACTCACTTCTGGCCGTCATGTTTTCTGCCTCAGTGCGCACGCGCGCGTCACTACCAACGCTGGTGGACTATGAGTCCCAGCCACACCAGCACTGTCCCTGGCATCCGCCGTGGGAGCCGCCGCACTGCTCACGCGGCGTGCGGCGGCTCCTCCGGCGGCGCCGCCATGCTGGATGCGGAAGCAGCCGCCCCGCTCTTAGAGCGAGCGGCTGTGCTTCCGCGCTTCCTTACACCATACAGTTATCGTATTTGTTTTTTGTGTACAAGTAATATTGTCTGTTTACAAATGACAAATTCCCAGAGTACAATTTATCTGCTCTGAAAGCTGCCATTGCATTTTTTTTTGCATAGCTGCTGTATTTATAGATTAAAATCCTCTATCCAATGAATACTTCTCAGCTCTTTTTGCTTCTCAGTTCAATATAGCTCAGTTCCGTCAGTTTGCTAATGTTTACTAAATGTATCTGACAAAGGTATGTAAACAAAATGCAATGTCATCACCTCTTCGGATGTGGCCAGAAGCTGTCCACTGAAGCAACAAGCTTTTTACCAAAGAACAAAGTGCTGTGTTTAACTGTTGGATTGCTGTTCTGCTACAATTTTTTTTTCCGTGGTAGTAGATTTTATGCTGTAAATAATCTTTTAGAGCAAAGAGGAGATGTATGGGCAGATCGACCATGAGACAGATACCTCTCTGATCGAATCTCGTCAGCTTGACAACACACCGCAGACCAATTTCTGATAGATTTCAGTGTGAAATCTCTCAGAAAACGGCCTGGCGCCCCACTGCCTCTGCCTGTTTGTCCCCAGGTGCCTGTTCTCCATAAAATCTCACCGCTCCTTTGGCACAATCCCAGGACTCCTCTGCTGTCACTGCGAGCGCCTGTAACGTGTTATGACGTCACCTGAGCCTGGTGCCACGTAGTTCAGGCGCTCAAGGTGACAGTGGCCACAGTAATTATGGCAGAGGAGACAAGAAGTCGTGCTGGCGTAAAATCACTGCACATGGGATCCGGTGAAATTTACACTTGAGGTTCCATTATTGAAAGTGCCTTTACCGCCACACACCCCATCAAGCACTTGCAAACAAAATTTTCCAGCATGTCCAATCATCGATCCTTTTGACTAATTTTGGCCCGAAACATCAATGCTAGGAGCGTACTGCGTATGCTCAGTTTATTAAGACTGTGACTGCACTTGCACAGAACGATACCAGCTATGGGAACACAATGGAGGAGGCACATAGCCTGGAACAGTGCATGCTCAGTGCTCTGCAACCCAGCTGGATTGTGCAGACTTTGCAGAAACACTACGCATTGGACTGAAAGGGTATTGTGGGAGATGACGGACTACAAGAAGCAGGAAGGAGCTGCAAGTAAGTAAAAATCCTTTTCTCCCATTCGTCTCAGATTTACATTAAAGGATACCCGAAGTGACATGTGACATGATGAGATAGACATGTGTATGTACACTGCCTAGCACACAAATAACTATGCTGTGTTCTTTTTTTTCTTTCTCTGCCTGAAAGAGTTAAATATCAGGTATGTATGTGGCTGACTCATACAGGAAGTGACTACAGTGTGACCCTCACTGATAAAAAATTTCCCTTTTTATCTCTTTCTTGCTCTCAGAAGCCATTTTCTGCTAGGGAAGTGTTTTATAGTTGGACTTTCTTATCAGTGAGGGTCACACTGTAGTCACTTCCTGTCTGAGTCAGGACCGAGTCAGCCACTTACATACCTGATATTTAACTCTTCCAGGCAGAGAAAGAAAAAAAGGAACACTGAATAGTCATTTGTGTGCTAGGCACGGTACATACACATGTCTATCTCATCATGTCACCTCGGGTATCCTTTAATCACTAACCGACTAAGGTAACTCCTTACATGGACAGACACAGCTGGGGCCCATGTGTGGTACTGTTCACCGAGCCCCAAATTCACTCGGGCCCCATACAAAAATCCCTCTGTGATGCTCTGAGGGCGGCCATGACAGGGCCGGTTCTCTCGAAGCAAGGTGAAACATTTGCATCAGGTGCAGAGATTACAGGGGCAGCATGTTTGTACTGTGTTTACACTAACAGCATGCAGTCAAAGTAGGAGGAGAAAAAGCAGGTGAGGAAAAGCATCTTGTTGTGCTGTGGCCCAGTGCACACCAAAACCACTAGCAGATCTGCTAACGCTAGAGGTTTTTGAAGCAGAT
Source organism: Hyperolius riggenbachi (assembly GCF_040937935.1). Classification (NCBI taxonomy): domain Eukaryota; kingdom Metazoa; phylum Chordata; class Amphibia; order Anura; family Hyperoliidae; genus Hyperolius; species Hyperolius riggenbachi. Next base: position 26,291,308 of record NC_090651.1, on the reverse strand, counting down.
TTCAGAGCGATTCTAGGCATGTTTGGAGAGGTTTTCTAAACATGGCATTTTTCGGAGTGTTTTTGTGTATCAGATTACAAATATTGTTACAGTAAAGCTGTTACTGAACAGCTACTGTAGCAAAAACGTCTGGAAACCGCTCTGATCTGGCGTTTTTCAGAGCGCTTTTCCACTTTCCTATACTTTAACATTGAGGCAGAAACTCTTCAGAAATCTAAAAAATGCTGCAGCCCCCGAGTTTGCGTTTGTGGAAAAAACGACCCGCTCTGGTGTGCACCATCCCAGTCACTTTCATTAGCCAAGCGGTTTTCCCCCTGCAAGTGTTTTAAAAAACGCTTCAGAACCGCTCTGGTGTACACCAGGCCTCTGGGAGGAGTCTGACAGTGAGGAGGGGGGAGGCAGGAGAGCAGCAGTGTTTCATTTGACTTGCACAGCCGAAGGGAGGAGGCGGCACTGTTGCTGAGGGTGAGCAGTTTGTTTGTCACAGACTCACAGCCAGCCAGTGTGCTATTGTGCTGAGCTGCAGCATGTCATGTGAGAACATTAAATGAAGCAGAGTGAATTGTCAGGTGCTGTACGATCACACCAAATGAAGGGGGGGGGGGGGGGGATCCTCACAAGTATGTCTACCATGTGACACCGGTGCACATAGTGACATTAGTACATGTGGCAGTGTTACATGGGGACATCAGTTGTTGGGAAATCAATGCAGTTACCTCTGCGCTCATTATGATCAAATCAGCCAGATACTGAAGCTGAAAATCGAGCAATTAATTGGCACTCTAACCGTGGAAATTATTTAGTTCTGAGCTTGAATTTGGGATGTTTACAGGGGTGAAGAATAAACAAAATAATAAGTGACTTAAACTGGACCTGAACTCTTGCACAGGGCAGGAAGAAAACACAGAGAAATGCACCCTGTATGTATTTAGACGGTTTAGCCTCTCTAATTCCCCCTCATCTGTGACTAATCACAAGTTGTAATTTGATCTTGCAGCTACATCAGCTGACTGCCACAGCAGAGTAGCTAATGGGAAACACAGGATGTTAACAATGTGTCTGCTTCCATGAAAGCAGGAAGAAGACACGCAGATTTATTGCAGGATATGTATCAGCTGTAACAAAGAATTGTTTCTCTTTAAATGTTATTATGCTGTTGCTTATCTTTTAAAGCAGAGAGGAAGTTCAGAGTTCAGGTCCACTTTAAGATATTGGAAAGAATTAGGGAGGAGCAGTTCAGAGCCCCGATGTTCCTGCGGCGCTGTGAGCCCCTGCCTGCCTCTCCAGGCGATCGCCCTCGTTCTCCACAGCCTCTCTGTAAGTCCATAGCTCTCCTGCAGCTGAGGACATAGAGATCATTATAAGAATAACACCTTACTCAGAGCAGCACTGACTGCCAAGACTCCAACAGAAAGCCTCTGTCAGCAGGCCGCGTTTTCCTATAGGCCTCTGGAGTGCAAACACAAATACATATTAATCATCCATGAAGTGTGTTTCGAAAAAAACAACAACGGGTAAGTTGTTTATTATTGAATAACTTGTCCAGACTGTCAAAGGGCAACCAGGAGGAAGCATGAGGATTCGGCTTATCAGTTGGCAAGGGTTGGTTTGTGCACCTGATAACTTATGCTACCTTCAGTTGAGGAGGGGGTTTGGAACAGCACTCACGATCACATGTATGGCAGCGTGCAACGAGCAGTCCAATAGGGAGGTTCTCACCACTGCTTTAAAAAAAAAAAAGTCTTTATTGTATCAAAAAGTTAAAAATGCATGCTGATAGCATATCAGCATGTACTGTATTTTTAACTTTTTGATACAATAAAGACAGAGGCGTAATAATAGACCCTGCAGGGGATGCAGCTTCAGGGGGGTCCAGAAGCCCCAGGGGGCCCCGTCCTGACAGACTGACAACTAAAGGCAAGGAGAGAAAAAAACTTTCTGCTCTCTGCGCAATTGTTCTAATGACTGCATCTGCTCAGCCACTGATAAGGAATCATACAAAGTTTTGCAGACAAAGATTTGAAGACAGTCCCTGTTTGGTGTTCTGCAGGGTCTTACATACAGCGCTGTTCTACCCCGAGCCTTTCTACCCCTACCCAAGTGCTGTGTCCTGTAGTGATGCTTGAGGAGTGTGGGCACAGAGAGAAAAAGCTTTCTGTTCTCTGCACAATTGTTCGAATGACTGCATCTCTGAATAAAGATGTGATTTTTTTGAAGCAGTGGTGTGGACCTCTACTCTCTTTATGCTACATACACACATGCTATAATTGACACCCATCGAGGATTGGCTAACGATCGCTCAGGCAACAATTCGGTGAACAATGTTGTACAGACACTTCCCTAGCCTTGAGGCTAGTGATATGTTCTATTGCTATGGAGGGAGGCAGAGGGATGACAGTCAGAGTGGCTTCCATTGGTTGGTGGGTGTTAAAAAAAAAAAACTGTTGTGCTCAGACATCATTGGTTTTTAAGGATCTAACAGGTTGGATCCTTAGGAATGCCTAAGGAGACTCTACTGGTGGCCACTGTACACTGAGAACAATTGTCGGCTGAAAAGGTCATTATCGTCCATATTGGCCAATGGCTATCACATATGTGTACGTATCTTCAGTTAATGGCAGCTGCCAAATTATCGGTTGCAGGTGGTTGATTTGGGCCTCCAAGGAGGACAATGTTGACGTTGAAGAAACAGCGGAAGGTAAGTATTGGGTTATTAATTCGCGTTAGGCCCTGAATAGGGTCACAAGGTTATGGTCAGGTATAAGAAAGGGTTTAGTGTTTTGGGGGGGGGGTTAAGGCTGGGAGACAGGAAGGGGTCTTACCTAGTGGTGTAGTGATGGGAATGGTGGCTACATTTGCTGAAGGAGGGAGCAGGAGACATTATGGTGGCTGCACTTGTCATGGATATTGAAGGGGAGTTATGGTAGCTGCTCTTGGCCCTGTTGAGGCCCTGTTTAGGCACCAGGGTTAGGCCATTGGATATGTGGTGGTGGCGACTGTGGCCAAAGCTCGACTATTGTGTAGCCAAACTTCATCTAGCCATAGCAGACAGGCATCCGGCCACAGCATAGCTGTGTCCCGTTTGGCTCCAGCAACTCGCGGTTAGAGATAGTGGCGGTGCTGTGCTAAGCTATAGTATAGCCATGCACCATTTGGCTCTGGTGGTTCAGGTGCTGACGGTTTTGTTCCGGGAATGGGTGCTTGGCTATAGTGCAAGTATAGCCGAGCAACAGGGGTGAGTTTTGGCGCCGGTTGTTCACCTATAGCCGGTTCCAACGGTTAGGAAATAGCGGTGGGCACTCAGTTATAGTATAGCTCAGTGCCGGGGGGTTAATGGTTAGAGTTAGGTGTAGGTGGGGGAGCTGGTTAGGGTAAGGTATAAGTAAAGGAGGGGTTAATACTGATCGTAGGCAGAGGTGGGTCAATGTGAGGATCAGGTTAGGGAAGTCGATAGTAGAATAGCATTAACATTACCGATACTGAACTATCGGCAACATCTTGTGCCCAAATTAAAAGGAGCCTCTATTAAATGTAGGCAGGGGAGGGGGCTGATGAATACAATTATAACCCCAGTTGACATTTCACATTAAGACCGGAGGAGTTTAATTACGCCAGTGTGGTGGAAATCATAGAACACCGATTCTGTGGGGATTTGGATGGCAGAGAAGGCCTATGCATCACGCTAAGACGTTAGGCATACACAAACACAGGTTCTGTCTGAAACCGCTAACCATTTAGGAGCTAATGAAAGCTCGGAGGACAATTGCTACCATTTAACAAACTCACATAAACTTCCATCTCTGGTTACAGGAAAGAAACGAGAGACACGAAAAATCAGCATTATTTAGACTTTAGACAAACAGATGATTAGCGTCCGGGTTCTACAGAGAGCACGTCAGTCTTCATCCCCAGCAAGGATGTCATCTACAGAACAGAGGCCACCACGGCCCGTCTCCACGTCTAATCAACAAAACCCTCCTCCAAGATCTGCCTAATTATCACTTCATTTAGCAATTAATCTTCCCCTAATTACCCCAAAGACAACTTTCATGTGTTCCGCAGCCCGGGGGGCCCGTCTTGCCTTACTGCTTTCTTTTAACCGCTAAATATTGTGTGCCAAAGGAGAGAGTGTCTGAAAAAAAGAAATTGGGAACAAATTTCGCAGCTAATCTTAAAGTAAATGGGAACGAACCGTGTTGCAAAAAAAAAAAAAAAAAAAAAGCTAGATACTTACCTAAGGAGAGAGAATGTTTTGGGTCCTAATGAACCTTCCCTCACCTCTCCCAGTGCCCTTGGTGCATCGCTGAATTTGGTCAAATAGTGCTCACTCCGCTGGCGAAGGTGACTTTGGAAAGTCTTTGGGAGCCCGAGTGCTCCCAAAGACGGGCCGCTCCACACTGCGCACGCGTCCTCTCTTGCGCACTATAGAGCCGCCTGTCCTCGGGAGGACTTGGCTCCCGAAGACTTCCAAAGTCTTCCTCGGTGTTGGGCTCAAACACGGGAGCCAGCGCTGCACCGAGGGCAACGGGAGAGGAGAGGGAAGCCTCTATAGGACCAGAGCCTTCCCTCTCCTTAGGTAAGTATCTGGCTTTTTTTTTTTTTGTCAGCACAGTTCCCATTTACTTTAAAGATTAAATTGAACCAAGGATTGAACTTCATTCCAGTCAGTAGCGGATACACCCTTTCTTACAAGAAATCTTTACCTTTTCTCAAATGGATCATCAGGGAGGTCTGTGTGGCTGATATTTTGGTGAAGCCCATCCCACAGTGTGATGTCATGCCCATGGTCCTGGTAGTTTCCTGTCTGTGAACTTTGTTGCATTGTGGGAAATAACAGCTTTTTCCAACTGCCAAGCAAGCAACATCTCCCTCTGCGCATAGAACTCTCAGTAACAAATATTCCATACAGATCACCAGGCATAACTAAAGATGTCACCACCAGTGATACATTTCAATGTATGTAAATGTATGAAATGTATGAATGTAAATCAGGGAGAGTAAAGATTATTTAGACAATAAGCAATTTTATTAATTGTGTTATTCACTACAGGTCCTCTTTAACCAGTCTAGCCTTTAGGACGTTTGTACTACGTCCAAAAGGCTGCTGCTGCGGTGCTGTGCACTCCCGTGCGCAATTGTGCAAGCTCCCGTGCCGCTACACATTAGCCCCGAGATCAATGAATGGGAACATAGTTATCGCCCTGGGCTGTGCGCGATGTAGCTTTGCGGGACTATTAGTGCCCGCAAAGCTACTTATGGGGCACTAAGTGGCTGTTCACTCCGGCGCTATCACTTAGTTCTGGTTAGTGAATAAAGTACATTGTATTTATTATTTTCTGGGTCAAAGAGTTCACTTCCTGACTTGCGTCACGGAGTGAATTACAAAACTGCTCTGAAAAAAGCTTAGAAAACCGCTAAGCAAAAAAAAGGAATCGCCCACCCAAGCGTCGGGAATCAGAAAAAAAAAAAGACGCCTAAAAAACAGCCCAACGTGGACTGACACATCAACGGAACGCAATGTGAACAAGGCCTGACTTAGTTCATTTTCCCTCATACTAACACTTTAAAATAATAAATATATCAATTTAAAGCATGGGAATAAAGTTTAGTGTCAATTAAACACATTTTCAGTAGAAAAATACATTTATTTGCATAGATCAGTTCATGAGTCATGAAAGAGGGACAGGTTTCCCAAAGAGGGACTGTCCCTCCAAAAGGGGGGCAGTTGGGAGCTATGCACCATATCATTCACCTCAGGTTCCCTTCAAATAATTAAAAAAAAATAGGCTAAGAGAACTGTACATTCCCTGTAAGGCGATGTATTAGGAGATGTGACCTTTGGCCTGAACATGACCTGACACAGCAAGGTGAGAAAACCTTACAGGGAGGATTAGGGCAAGGCCTCCCGTCTTGTTACTGAATCTCCTTCACACGACCTTTTACCCCGGCTGTATATTTCATGCGGTTTTTCCATGCTGATAGCTCTCCTCACTCATGTGGCTACTTAACCCGGCCACCCCTCCTCCCCCCCACCAGCCAAGAGCAACCCAGTAAGTCACATGACCTCCATCAAATTGAAACCTTCCAAAATAAATCCATGTGTAATCAGAGGCTCAGCCCTGGGGAAGATCTGTCTGCATGACAGCACCACCCAGTGTCTCCTTCCCACCAACATCTCCCTGTTCACTGCAAGGTCAAGATCTGACCTGACACTACATGGATGGCGTGTAATATGAACCATGACCCCCACACAGCCATATCTACAGCTGGGATCTACCGGAGATATTGGTGCCATACTTCTCCACTGCTCTGCTGGCCGGTCACACTATTGTTATTATTATTATTATTGATTTATAAAGCACCAACGTATTCCACAGTGCTGTGCTGTACAATTTAAAGCGGTATCGTCACCATAAAAATCAAATTTCAACAGCAACTGGTCTGAGTGTATTAAGTGATAAAGATGCTAAGCCTGCATTCAAAACTTTCAAAACTTTTTCTGCTGTTATGATTTGGAGTTATCACATACTTAAGGAGCACTGGCCCTTTAGTAGTTGTGCCAAAGAATTGCATGCTGGGGGTTCTTTTTATCTATAATCTATTCCTCCTCTTCCCTTTATTTCCCTGCCAGCTTCTTATCTGAAACCTAATCCCCTACTCACTTGTGTTTACAAGCAAGGCTGAGGTGACTCAGCGATTGGAGGAGACAAGAAAAAAAGAAAAGGGCAGTGTAAGGCTTGGTGGTGTATTCTCCACAGTCAGCATGCAACGCATGAGCTGGCGTGGAGGAGGTACACACACTAGCACAAGGAAACAGGCTATCCCTAGTATAGTGGAGGGGAGGACTGACTCCAATAGGAGATTGTGGCGCACAGAGCCGGTGCAGATCTGACAGCCACAAACAATGCTTTCGTTATAACGTCTCAGCGCAAAGTAGCGCTGAGCGCATAAACCAGAACTGAGGAGATCAGGACAGGTAGACAGAATGAACGCTTGCTAGCTAGCCGCTACTTAGTGACAGCAAGCGTCCACAACAAGACAGACTGAAATGAGGCAGCCAATGCGTAGCGGCGATGGCGTGCCTCACAAAGACAGGACAGGACAGTCAGAAAATAGCAGGATTAAGATAGATGAACGTAACACAGATAAATATACAATAAGTATGTTTTCCTAGCGTATTACAATTACAGCTATCAATGAAACTATTTGTAACGTCTGACTAACATATGTATATATCGGCAATGAACCGATATATGACATAAGCAGGAACGCTGACTAGGAATGGAGTAACACAGGGAACAGGACTCAGAAGGATTCGCTATCTCTTCACAGAGATGAACGCAATCCACAAACGGTAACAGAACAGGATTCAGAAGGATTCGTTATCTCCTCGCAGAGATGAACGCAATCCACAAACAGTAACAGAACAGGATTCAGAAGGATTCGTTATCTCTTCGCAGAGATGAACGCAATCCACAAACGGTAACAGGACAGGATTCAGAAGGATTCGTTATCTCCTCGCAGAGATGAACGCAATCCACAAACGGTAACAGAACAGGATTCAGAAGGATTCGTTATCTCTTCGCAGAGATGAACGCAATCCACAAACAGAACCAGGAGCAGGGTAACTACCTCAGCACGGGTGGTCACGGTACGCGCAACCTACCAAAACGTGCTGGAAAGCTGACTAACTGCACACAGGATATAAACAGTTCGTGTACGTATACATCAGCGACACTGATGTATCAACGTAACACAAATACAAGGAAAATAATAAACGTGCTGGTATGCATATATATTGGCAATGAACCAATATATGATGCAAAGACCAGCAAAGTATCTTTAGAACAAGAAACACGATCGAGGGCTGAAGCGACAGCAAGACAGGCTTAAGCTGAAGCTATGAAAACCCAAGGAAACCCTGCAGGAAGCAGATCTTTATACTGAGGTCATCCAATGGGAGCAGACATGCAGATTCCCACACAGGTGAATGATAATCAGTCACAAGCTGACAGCAGGGAAAGACAGACAAAGCTATGCAGCTTGCATGGAAATAGATCAGAACTGCCTGAGCTGCAGCACTACTACTTCCAGCAATAGCTGCTGCAGCAGCGATCATTACAGGCAGAAATGACATCACAAGTTAGCCTTAAAGAGACACTGAAGCGAAAAAAAAATTATGATATTATGATTTGTATTTGTAGTACAGCTAAGAAATAAAACATTACGATCAGATACATCAATCTAATTGTTTCCAGTACAGGAAGAGTTAAGAAACTCCAGTTGTTATCTCTATGCAAAAAAGCCATTAAGCTCTACGACTTTGAAAGTCGTGGAGAGGGCTTTTTTCTGACTTTTATTATCTCAACTGTTCCTGAACTATTTACTTTTTCTCTGCCAGAGGAGAGGTCATTAGTTCACAGACTGCTCTGAAAGAATCATTTTGAATGCTGAGTGTTGTGTAATCTGCACATATTATAGAATGATGCAATGTTAGAAAAAACACTATATACCTGAAAATAAAAATATGAGAATATTTTATTTGCCGCTAATCTTCTAGTAATTATTCATAGTACACAACCAATTCACTATATCATATATTTTTTTTCCGCTTCAGTGTCTCTTTAACTGTGGGCAAAAGACATGGCCCCCACCAGGAACAGAATTCTCATCATTTACTATATAACATTCACTGAAATCAAAACGTGGACAGTATAATACATGTGTTATGTAAGTAGATCAAGTATTTATCTACTTATATATGTGTTTTTTTCCCCTGGCATAGTATGGCTGATCCTCCTGCTTTAAAGGCCTAGTGCGCACCAAAAATTGCTAGCATAATCGCAAATGATTAGCGCTTTTTGAAATGATTTTTATAAACAATCGAGGAATGTGTCTAATTATTTTCTATTTATGTCTAGCGATTTTTGGAGCGTTTTAGTTTAGCGATTTTATACTTTTTGTACAGTTTGAGCTGGAAGTGTACAGCTTTTACAAAAAAAAAGCTCTGTTCAGCGCTTTTTAGAGCGATTTTCCACTTTTCCTATACTTTACATTCAGGTGTAATCCCCTCCAAAATGCCGCAGGACCCGTGTTTGCGTTTGGGAAAAAAATCACAACGCTCTGGTCTTGTCCATCCCATTCAAAAACATTAGCCAAGCGCTTTTCAAAGCACTAGCATTTTGAAATGCGTTCAGAAGCGCTCTTGGTGTGCACCAGCCTTAAAAAACCAACATGGGGTACATAAGTGGTATTTACAGTGAAAAAAATAACATGATGAATGAAATGTATAACAAATTCCAAGACACAAAAGTGTATGCTTGTTGGAAAAAAATACGTTTTGAGGGAGCGTTTAAAGATATCAAAGGTTGGGGAGTGACCGATGTGTTGTTGCAGGGGATTTCAGAGAAGGGGTGAAGCACGTGAGTAGTCTTGTATTATACATGAATGTGAGGAGGTAAGTCTAGAGGAGGACAAAAGAAAGTCATGTGCAGATCTGAGATTGCGGTTGGGTTGGTATCTGGAAACTTGTGAGGAGATGTACCGGGGAGAGAGATTGTGGAGAGCTATGTAAGTTAGGGTTAAGAGTTTGAACTGGATGCTCTGGTTAATTGGCAGCCAACGAAGAGCTTGACAGAGAAGCGAAACAGAAAACCAAGAAGAGAGATGAATGAGACGAGCAGCTCAGTACAGATTGGAGCGGTGCCAGTCTGTTAGTCAGATATGTCCTACTAAACCTAAGTACCCTGTGAGAAAGCGCGGAAGAGCCGCCGCCATGAGCCAGCGGCGGGCGGCTCTTTCCGCGCACAGTGGCCACACACACGGAGAGGCAGCCGCCTCCTCTCAGCATGAGGCGGCTGTCTCCGTGCAAGGTTGTGCGGAGCGTGGGGAAACCGCCGCATTGGACGCGGCGATTAGCGCGCATACCCCCGCTGCGGAGGTACCGCAGAGCGGGGCTGGTGTGGCTGGGACATGTAGTCCCTCTAGATTTAGAGTGACGTGCGCGCGCGCACTCAGGCAGGGTTTATATGACAGCCAGAGGTAGTCAGCTGACCAGGCTGGTCAGCTGACTCTGGCTTCACCTCTCATTGGTCCAGCACTGTGGGAGGTGCTGGAGAGGGATATGGGTATATATACTGCTGGCTGGTCATTCCTCGGGTGTCTGGCATTGCGATCACGTATGTGAGAGCACCCAGATCCGTAGTCAGATCCGCAAGTGTGCCGGGACCAGCTGGAGCTGTAATCCTACACTTAGCTAGATTTTGTTGATAGCTAAAGTACTAGTTTGATTGTGATTATCTGTTATGACCTATTGCCTGCCTGACTATCCTCCTGAACTCTGATCTTGTACCTCGATATTTCTGATACTCTGTTGCCGAACCCCGGCTCGTTCCTTGACTCTGCTTCTGTCTCCTGATTTTGTACCTCGATATATCTGATACCCCGTTGCCGAACTCTGCCTGTACCTAGACCCCGCCTCTGCCTCCTGATCTTGTACTTTATCTGTCCGTGTGTGTACGACCTGGTTTGTCCGACCCCGAGAACCGACCTCACTATTGGAGGCGGTTCCCCGTCCTGTCAGTGGCACCTCCTCCTGAGTGTCACTTTCAGACAATCCTTCCTACTGTTGGTCTGACTCCTCCCGTCTTGGAGAGCTCAGGTCTGTGGAAGGAATCTGCGTTGTACTTCTGACTGCGCTGAGGCTTGTCCTCAAAGTGTTACACCAAAACACTGCACTCTACTCAGGTGAACAGAGGTTAGCTTGTATATCGGATTATCGGTGATACTGCAGATCACTTATAATCTGGTATACGTCTGTATTCCCCGTGATACTGCAGATCACCGGTAATCAGACCTCTCTGTGCTTCACCGATCGTTACATACCCACAGAAAGATTAGATCCGGGAACTACGCCAACTAACGATCCGTCCCAGATCTATCTTTCATAATTGTGATCAGCAACTGGAATGACGGGACGTGATGATTGTTAAATCGATCCTTTAAAGAGACACTGAAGCGAAAAAAAATATATGATATAGTGAATTGGTTGTGTACTATGAATAATTACTAGAAGATTAGCAGCAAAGAAAACATTCTCATATTTTTATTTTCAGGTATATAGTGTTTTTTCTAACATTGCATCATTCTATAATATGTGCAGATTACACAACACTCAGCATTCAAAATGATTCTTTCAGAGCAGTCTGTGAAGTAATGACCTCTCCTCTGGCAGAGGCAGGGGTGTAGCAATAGGGGGTGCAGAGGTAGCGACCGCATCGGGGCCCTTGGGCCAGAGGGGCCCCAAAGGGCTCTCCCTCAGCTACAGTATTATCTCCCTATTAGTCCTGTGCTCATAATAATCACTTCCATAGATATAATGAATAGTGGTAATCATTAACAAGCTGTTCCCCGTCCCCTTTTTGCACCTCTGACACTGTAGTTGCCATTGGAAGGTTTTGGTGCGCCGTATCGATTGTTATGTATAGAGTGCTTGGGGGGCCCCATTGTAAAACTTGCATCGGGGCCCACAGCTCCATAGCTACGCCACTAGGCAGAGGAAAAGTAAATAGTCCAGGAACAGTTGAGATAATAAAGGTCAGATAACTGCCCTCTCCACGACTTTGAAAGTCGTAGAGCTTATGGCTTTTTTGCATAGAGATAACAACTAGAGTTTCTCAACTCTTCCTGTACTGGAAACAATTAGACTGATGTATCTGATCTTAATGTTTTATTTCTTAGCTGTACTACACATACAAATCATAATATCATACATTTTTTTTCGCTTCAGTGTCTCTTTAAATTAAACAATATTTTCGTCAGTCTATTGAGCGATTGTTCCCAATGTGATCCTCCATGCCGGTCTTTCAAGACAAATGATCATCGCAGTTCGTCAGCTGTCTTTAACTGTTGTTTAACGTGTTTGGTTAAATGACAGTCAGTTACACAATATTATGCGTAACAAATGATTGTCGGACAAAATGAATCATGAAACCTTGCCATGGGCATGGACCTTTAGGCGGAGCATTTCCAGTAAGGACGATACCATTTATTGATTTTTTTGGTAGTGATGAGCTCAAATTCCACCTAGCGGTTAAGTTTGCGATTACCATGAGAAATTGTCATGCAAAATATCACAATCAATTTTGCACATAATGATAAATATGATTCATAATTTTATAATTAAACTTCATTATGATTTTATATATATAGCACAAAACTCTGTACAATGACCCTGTATTGTTACTGGTCGTGAGCTTGCTCCAAAAATCTGTACCTTGCTTGTCTGATCTTGTTGCTGCTTCAGACTGTCTGGACTCTACTTGCTAGTGTGGTTCTGGTGGTACTTTTGTCTTTCCAGCCTCAGTGTCTTTATGGTGTTGTAGGTTGAAGTCCTGGGTGTAACCATAGTCAGGTAGGTGTAACTCCATCTTCCGTTCATGTGGGGGCTAGTCTATAGGTGAAGAGCGCTGAGCGTAGTGATGGATTGGGGCATAAGGTCTGAAGGAAAGCAGGAGATCTGCCAGACCTCACAATTCCAAAGGACAGGTGACACTCGTGAGAAGTTCTAGATGCAAGAGTGGGAGTAGTTGGCCAAGCTAGAGACAAAGGGGCCTCATGGGAGGAGCAAAGGTTCCAGATGAAATCGTACCTGGAGATTACCGTTTCCCACGCAAAACTTAATTTTTTTTTTTACTTGGAGGAAAATCAGTGCCGCAACATCGCCACTCAATCAGGCCAGTATTGACAGGATCAATCAAGAATGCCGGGGAAAAAAATCAGGATCCCAAGGGCTTGATCTGGTGTGCGGTGGTAACGGCATTCATTATCGCGATGACCAAAGTACCCGGTGGACCCCAAGACGGTGTCCCCCCAAGTGTATTGTGTTTGTGTGATGTTAGAGCTTAAATGATAACGGAAGAGTTTATTTGGACAGCAGAAAACAGCTATGGGACCGAAGTAGTACTGGACACACCCTATATATTATGCATATCTTTTATTAAATTATCTAGCTAGTGCCACATGCCATTTAAAGGCATCTACTCCTCTACAGAGCTCAGCAGCACCCTATTCTACTCTGAGAAGTCAAGTGATGGTTAATAAAGAAATGCTTAACACCTGAACTTGAGCATCAACCTCCACATTCTTCTTTTAGCCCCCCTGAGGAACACAAAGCCATTCGGTGACACTTGTCAGCCACAGGGAAATGATTTTTGTTCTTCCTCTCGGAGGCTCCAGTTGCGCCCCAGGACCATCTCAGGGCAGAATGAGGCCCATGAATAGACGACTGGAGACAAAGGCTTTTTTCTTGTCTCGGAGGAATGTGGCGTGGCTCTTTTTAGAGAAAGGAGAGAGAGGTTGGAATGGCTTTATCCGCTTCCTGTGTGTGGTGTGTGAGGTGATACTCCTCTGCCAGGCCTCCTGTGTGCGCTGCAGATTAGGGGAATAAAGGACAGGGCTCCATTGGATACATGTCATTATGAGATGTGTCACAGTTCCTCTGGCTAGGCCAGACTAACGCTGAGCAGATCCGCTCCGACTAGCGCCACAACAAAGTCCTGCAGAACAATGATACATGGCGAGTCAGGCACATAGGAAGACGAGATTGCTCACAGGGGGACGGTTGTCTCTGCGGCTGGCAGACAGATTGTCGTTTTGTCCTAATCACAGGTTGTAGGTTGTGTTGCGTTGACGTGTGTGCCTTGAATCAGTCAAGCAGAGTGGATGACGGGGCCAGGCTAGGAATGCTTATTATAGGTTAAAGGGGACATAGGCTGCTTTCTGGCTTTAAGATGGAACTAAAATTTCCAAACACGGGCGTAACTATAAATCATGTGGTTCCCCTCAGGGGAAACTTTGATGAAATTTCCCCATTACCGAAACTCGTTAATTTTCGGAAGCATCGGACCAATCAAAGAACGCAGAGTCAATTCTGAAGTATTTGGCAAATCGGAGAATGCAAAAAAATGACCGAAAAAAGACAAATCAGAAATCAGAGTTCTGCAGAAATGCTGCATTACCAAAACTCTGTAATTTTACTCCAATCACAGAACTCTGAAGTACTTGGCCAATAAGAGAATGCAAAAAAATGAACAAAAAAAGCCTCCGGGAAAAATCGGAAATCCAGCGAACCGATAATCAGCATCGGCGAAAATCAGAATTTCCACGGAATTGGAAATCAGCACTTCCGGCCATCGCTAGTGTATAGCCACAAAAACACCTGATCTGAAGGAAAGGCCCACTTCTTCTAACCCTAACACACAATTACTCAATGACCTAGTTTGTGAGCTTTGCGGTCTTTGGCATCAATAATTTGCATTGAAATTACATACATCTGAATGGCTGTGGCTCCACCCCCTTTTCTGAATTTGAACCCCAGTCACCCAATGACCAACTGTGCCAGGTTTGAGGCTTGTGCCATTAACAGTGCAAGAATGACAGCAATTAAATATTCCCCTTGAAAATCAATAGGTGAATTTTGACTGGCTTTTGTAGGCTCCACCCACTTTTCTGAATGTTAATCCCAGTCACCCAGTGACCAACTGTGCAAAGTTTGATTAACCATTAACGGTGTAAGAATGGCTGCAGTTTACATTTTCCCAGTGAAATTTGTATTTGTCTCCGCCCACTTTTTGTTATGGGGATAAAAAGTATCCTATATGCAGGGCAGTTTCTAGGCTAAACTGCACCCAGGGCGAGGCTGTAAAAATTGTGCCTCTTCCCCCCACCCCCGTGGACTCGCGAACCACAGGTCACAAGGTGATCTGCCTACTTACTAGTGACCAGCCGCTCATCCAGGAGGAAGCAGGAACCAGGAAAACACACAGGTGAAGAGAGCCCGGAAAGCCGACTCCTCCATGGGCGCCGCCCACTGACAGTCTGCAGTACTGCAACAGGACATCAGGTGTCATCACACGGTGGTGACGTGATAATGACTTGACGTCTGACACAGGCAGCCCAGGAGGAGTCAAGGAAGGTGATCGCCCTGGTAATCTTCTTTCTTCTTCCATTTGGCTGCACTGCGCTGCACCAGCTCCCTAGCGGTTATGTCCTTCTGCCTGCACCCCCCTTCTCCTACTTGCCAGTCTGTGTCCAGGGCGGTCGCCCTCCCCGCACTTCCCAAGAAACGGCCCTGCCTAGATGTTATTCCAGGTAATGTACTACGTGTGTGCCAAATTTAATTCAAATCCATTCAGCCATTGTTGCGTGATCGAAAAACAATCATCCAAGCATCCAAACTTTTGCATTTATAATATTAGTGAGATATATATACGGCTGACCGTGCTGCACATGCGCAGTAGCGCAAATGCACAGACACAGGGACAGGATGACGCAGGGACACTTAGGTTTTTATTACCGTATATAGGATAATTATTCACAAGTCTTTCAGCAGCTGATGTTAAAACCTGCAGCAGACCAGACTTTTATTGGTCATTTCTAGGAGGGGGCGTAGCTCTTGCACCACTCACCCCCTCCCTTCTCTAATGATCGCTTTTAGGGGCCGGGTGAGTATTGGGGCTTATCGGTACGGGGAGGTGGGGGGACTATACAAAGGCATGCCTTTACCTAGGTAAGTATCTAACGTGGGTTGACTTTAATGAATTTTCAGTGAATGTTGAGTGTCAGACTCTGTTCCTCGCATTCAATGCGCTCTTATACCGCTCAGCAGATGGTTTGTTTTTATTCGGCCTAGCTGGGTATCCAGGATTAGATGTGAATATCTGCAGGGCTTACACTGAATACACAAAACTAAAAGTAAACAGTGTGCGGTTTCCCTATTGCTGATGATTAGTTAGTCTTCTGACACCATGTCTTTAAGTGCTTAATTGCCTCATTAATACTTAATTATCGGTCAGAGAGCGACACAACGGATGCACGCTGCCTCTAATGAGAGCTGAAGGCTGCTTCCTGCTAATGGCGGCACGCGCTGCTAACGACTCTGAAGAAAAATGAATTCTAAAATAGAAATAGCATTTACAGTCATCAAATGTTGTCTACATGCAGCAGGCCTGTTTCTGTGGGCCTGGGTTACACGCATGGAGAAAACCATATACGACTTAAAGTGTATCTGAACTGTGGATGTCTTTTTAAATATAATTATTGAGTATTTATAGAGCGCCAACATCTTCCACAGCGCTGTACAGAGTATATATTCTCATCACTTAAAGGAAACCTAAATCAAAGTGAAAAAAAAAAAAAGTTTCACTTACCTGGGGCTTCAACCAGACCCCGGCAGACGTCCTGTGCCCACGCCGTCCTGGAACGATCCTCCGGTCTCCTGCTGCGGCTAAGTTTCGGTTTCCACCGACTGGCCAGTTGATGGCCACTGTGTCCTCGTGACGCTAGGAGCATTCTGGAGCAGTACTCGGAATTCTCATACTGCACTTGCGCAGGACGCTCCCACAGATGCGTGCGGCCAGGTGCAGTAGTAGCATTCCAAGTCTGCTTGTTGAGCATGTGCAGTGGTAGCGTTCCAGGCGCACTAACGGCTTTCTGTTTGGGCTCCGGTGGGAAATAGCCGATTCTGCGCTGCCTGTGCAGCAGAGCGGACCCGATCGAGCTCGGCTATTGTTGTCGGAAGGCTTGGAAGTCTCAGTGCTGCCTA
This sequence comes from Hyperolius riggenbachi, assembly GCF_040937935.1. NCBI lineage: Eukaryota > Metazoa > Chordata > Amphibia > Anura > Hyperoliidae > Hyperolius > Hyperolius riggenbachi. The sequence continues at coordinate 26,274,705 of NC_090651.1, read as the reverse complement.
ATTAGAATCCAGAGGCTTTACCCATCTCAAGGTAAGTATCAGTTTTCTGCAAATTTTTGAAGTCACAGCATAAGATTACAAAGTCATCCTTCAACTAGCATAGGAGATGTGTGGGGGCATCGTATTGTGTCTGACATGGCTGGATATGAAGTGTTGGAAATAACTGACAGTGAGCTGAGAGAGGGATGCAGGTGGGTTGGATGGTGAGATGGGGAGGAATGGTGCTGCCATTGTCAGAGGTGTTGCGGAAAGATTGAAAAGGGGAGGCAGGGAGTATAATGAGAGGCAGCAGGGAGTTACTGTCAATGGGAGGATGACAGATAACGGATTAACCAGGGAAGATATATCCTTAAAGTGATACAACTTACAGGAGAACACCAGCTGGGAAAAAAAAATCCCTATCTGAGTTCAGAGGTGTAGCAATAGGGGTTGCAGAGGTTGCGACCGCATCAGGGCCCTTGGGCCAGAGGGGCCCCAAAGGGCCCTCCCTCAATTACAGTATTAGCTTCCTATTGGCTCTGTGCTCATAATAATCACTTCTATAGATACTTTGAATAGTGGTAATCATTAACAAGCTGTTCCCCATCCCCTTCTTGCACCTCTGACACTGTAGTTGCCATTGGCAGGTTTTGGTGCGCAGTATCAATTCTTATGTATAGAGTGCTTGGGGACCCCATTGTAAAACTTGCATCGGGGCCCACAACTCCTTAGCTACGCCACTGATAGAGTTTGTATGTTCTCGATGTGGGTTTCCTCCGGGAAGAGTGGTTTCCTCACACATCCCAAAATCATACAGTTAGGTTAAAAGTTAATTAGTTCCCCCTATATTGGCCCTAGACTACAGTGGACATATGACTATGGCAGGGATTAGATTGTGAGCCCCTCTGAGGGACAGTTAGTGGTAAGACAATATACTCTGTGCAGAGCTGCAGAAGATGATAGCGATATACAGATAATTATAAAATAAATTATTTAGTCAGCGTTCGCTCATTGAAAAATCTTTCCTCTCCCTGATATACATTCTGAATTTGGTAACAAGTGGCAACATCTTTAGCTGCAACTCTGCAGAATGTTTTGTTTGTTTACAGAGAGTTCCAAAGCTAGTACAAAGAATACCATAAAAGTGAATATCCTGAATAATTTACTGCATTCTACTATGTCACTACAGGGCCTTTATAAATGTTGTTATTTCTGCATCCCTCCTCCCTCTCACTTTTTGAGTGTTACGGCCCATACCTACGACGTGATTTTCCAGATGATTTTTTCCGATGACCGCCGATATTTTTAGAGTAATGAACGATCGTTTCCGTGATCTCACTATGTGGGTTCAGGCGCGTGCAAATTACATTTAGCGACACACGTCAATAACGACCCTCTCAGCGGCTCGGATCTTTAAAGGGGCACTATGGCGAAAAATTTTAAAATTTTAAACATGTGCAAACATATACAAATAAGAAGTACGTTTTTTCCAGAGTAAAATGAGCCATAAATTACTTTTCTCCTATGTTGCTGTCACTTACAGTAGGTAGTAGAAATCTGACAGAAGGGACAGGTTTTGGACTAGTCCATCGCTTCATGGGGGATTCTCAGGGATTTATTTATTTTCAAAAGCACTTAGTGAATGGCAGTTGCTCTGTCCAACTGCCAAAAAACTGTGTAGTGAGCAGGGAGGCTGGCCAGCATCATTGTTAAAATCCTATTTAGGGCTGGAACCCACAAGGGCGATTTTCAGAGCATTTTTGGAGCGTTTGAAAGTGCTAGCGTTTTGTAAAAATGCTCAGCTACTGTTAATGGCTGGGGCAACTTCAACTGAAGCGATTGCACTTCCTGAAATCGCAAGCGCAGGACATGCAGCATTTTGGGAGCGTTAGCGCTTCAATGTAAAGTATATAATCGCTGGCGTAATCGCTCATCAAAACCTACACGGAGCGATTTTGCTAGTGTTTTCAAGTTACTGCACACTGTAACAAAATTAAAATTAATTGAAAGGACCAATCAGACTTCAAAACGCTAACCGCTACACAACCGCTGGCAAATTGATACACTTTTTAAAATCGCTCCCTAAAACGCTCATTAAAACGCTTACAAACTGCACATACAAAATGCTAGCGCTTGCGATTAGCGATTGCGTTTTTCAGTGGGTTCCAGGCCTCAGGGAATATCTTTATAAAGAATAAAAGCCTTGCTGAGAATCCCCCATTAAGTGATGGACTAGTACAAAACCAATCAGATTTCTACTACCTACTGTAAGTGACAGCAACATAGGAAAAAAGTAATTTATGGCTCATTTTACTCTGGAAAAAACATACTTCTTATTTGTATATGTTTGCACATATTTAAAATTTTACAATTTTTCTCCATAGTGCCCCTTTATGATACCCAGCGACTCCGCACAAAGAACCGCGATTGCTTGCCTTTCCAGTCGCTTCTGTCATGTGCCGTCGTGTGACATGGCGTGTACCCGCCAATAGAAAGATGGAGCGTGGAACGCTCGTCGTCAGGGTAACGTCGCTGGATCCATCTTCTTCCGTCGGGTGGCGAGTATTTAGCTGAATGTCGCTCTCCCTACACCTTTTAAGCGCTCTCACACATAACACATTAGCAATGCACAAGACTTGCGTTGTTTGCGATTTCTGGGATGCAAGTTCTCTGCAGGCATGCTTTTTTTTTTTTTGCTTTTGTTTTTATTTTGTTTTTTTTTTTTGCAACGGACGTGTGATTCGCCTGTCAATGCAAGCCAATAGCAATTGTAAATTTTTGTATTAGCCATGCGAAAAACGCATGCGACTTTGAAGTGAAGTAGATACATTTTCACGTAAATTATACTTGATTGGTACGCATGATGAATTTTAATTCCAAAAATTTGCATAAAAGATGAGCACAAATGAAAGAAGATTTGCAACTAAAAAATCGCGAGACGCAGAATCGCAAAAACAAAAGAAAAGTAGAAAAAAGGCTGCAAGAAATGGCAAGGCTGAGTACGACAGCTGCCATTCCTGAGTGAGTTTTTCAGTCTAGGCCCCGGCAGTGAAAGAGTCAGCAAGAGAGACAGCCAGGCTCCCCCTCCTGGAGAACTGGGCAGCGGCTCCAGCGCAAGTTTGGACGTTTGGAATAAAGGGAATGTCAACAAATACATCACCGTGCAACAAAGTGCTGCGTTCCCACTCACAGCCAGAGATTTATCTGACAAATCACACAAGCAGAACCTCAAACCAGCGGCCAACCTCTCGTTGTGGAGCATCTGAGATCCGTCCGAGCCAACCTCATTTCATCAGGAGTCAAGTCGTTTGTGTAAACCGTCGCAGCCGCGAGATGTTTTGCTGCTGGAGAATGAAGCGGGATAATCTGAGAGTTTGTAAACATTCATTCTGGCAGCGCATGGTCACCCCGAGCGATACGAACCTTCTGCCCGCCCCGGACTATTCCATGGAAACACTTCCCAGCCAACTGGCTGACCATCTCAACAGCGGCCTGAACAGCACGATAACTTTTTGACACCCACATTTTTTTTGGGACAAATTCAATACAAATTCTATATCAACATTTAAAAGATCTGTTCATAAGGTAGCAGGAAAAGAGGGCGCTAGCTGAGGGTGGAGGAAAACGGCGCCGCCATAGACTCTAATGCAATTATCCTTAATACGGCGAAAAAAGCTGAAAGAAGGGTGCGGCGATAAATAACGTTAACAACATTAGAACATTAAAGTTTTTGAAGTGTGTTATCGTTTTAGAAGCTTGCAACGTTATAGTTTTTATCACATTATTTCGTTTGTATGTACAGATTTTACGTTATCAAAGATATTATCGTTTCTATGTGTAAAAGGGTGTTTCTGTTCTGCAGAGAGAGTGGTTAGGGTTAGGCACCACCAGGGGGAGTGGTTAGGATTAGGCACCGTGCGGGCGGCGGTAACTTTTAGGCAATACCAGGGAGGTGGCTAGGGTTAGGCACCACCAGGGGAGTGGTTAGGGTTAGGCACCACCAGGGGGAGTGGTTAGGATTAGGCACCGCCCGGGCGGCGGTAACTTTTAGGCAACACCAGGGGGGTAATTAGGGTTAGGCACCACGGGGGTGGGTGGGGTTGGTTAGGGTTAGGGGCCACCAGGGGAGTGGTTAGTTTTAGGCACCACCAGGGGAGGGTTCTGTGTGAAAGTAGGGTTGGGTTAAGCTGTATTGTTGAATTACGTAACAATTTTTAACGTTAATATCTTTTTGTTATTATTTCCCGTCTGTATTTACAACGGTGTTTATCGTTTACCGATGTTTATCGTTATCAGATTTTGTTATCTGCCAGTGCCATTTCATTATCCAGCCGGGCCCTTTTTTCATGCACGCGTTCATAATGTTCATAATCTCCCTTGGCCCTCAAACTGCATGAAGGTGGTTAAACTGGCTAATTATTGGCCAATCAAAATTGGTGTGTACCAGGTTTTGAGAAGAGTACTATGTTGGGGGAGGGGGGGGGGGCATTGGTCTATAAGGTTTATCACTGGGCCCCTGAACTAGAGTAGCGTCATACTTTCTGTGTGGGTTACACAAACCCGACCCGAATTTTAGGTAACCCTTGAATAGAGGTCTCGACTCTCTACTATATAGATATTATCCTCTGTTTTCACTGGTCCTTCACGAGTGGTATGTCGGTGTTATTCAGACTTTTTACATTTATAGAATTTATTTGATAAGGATTGCTATTTTCTTAGGGAAGGGGACATCCACCTTAAATTTGTGGTGCTATTGTGAGAATCTGCTCAGCTGCCTGTGCAGACAGGCAGCGTTTTGACCACTGTTCACGTCTGCATTCTGCAGGTCTCTTTAAGAGAGACCTTCTGTCAGTTCTGCAGCTTGCTGCTGAGGAATTTGCTTACATTCGTTATGCAAATCCCCTACCTGCCTCCTGTGATGACTGGCAGTATAAAGGTTGGGATTACCCACAGTCCTTTGCTGGTCATTCCTTCAGGGTTTGTAGTATACACTCCTAGTGAGTGTCAGCCATGCTACTTCTCGTTGAAGACTACTTTTCGCTAGCGCTAGGGATCCTTCTGTTCTGTCTTCTGGGATCGCGCTAGCCACTTTTCGCTAGCGCTGGGGATCCTTCTGTTCTGCTACTCTGTACCTGGATCGCGCTAGCCACTTTTCGCTAGTGCTGTGGATCCTTCTGATCTGTCTTCCTGAATCGCACTAACCGCTAGCGGTAGCGGCTGTGGATCGTTCTGATCTGTGTTTCTGCTTGGATCACACTTGCTCTGAAGGAAGAGCGGTGGATCCTTTCTGCCTAGTTCCTGTTTCACGTTTGTCTGTCTTGTCTGATTCGAAACGCCTGCTGTAGGCTCGGTGAGGTAACCGTTAAGCAAGCGCTCGCGTTCTCTGTTTCGTGTTTGTCTGTCTTTGGTTAGTTAGGCGTGCTTGTCTCTGTTGTGCGTAACACGCGGAGACCGCGCACGAACGCGTGCACTGTTGCGAATGAGTGCGGTGTTCGCGTTCAGCTAGCGTTTGTTATTTTCTTTATCTTTCTCTTTGTATTATTTGCTGTGCCTTTGCTACCCTTGTGCTCTGTCCTGCTCAGTCTTGTGTCGCTATTGGCAATCGCCATTCTTGCGATTGCGTTTCCTACTTCGTTTCCGCCGTTGTGTGTTCGCCGTCGCTGGGTGGCGACTAATTTGGTGGGCACACATTGGTTCTGTCCCTTTGCTCTGTTCCCTGTGGGCTATCCAGCCCTGCCTGATTGTACCTTGTCCTGGATCTGTACAATTCCCATTTGGCATCTGTGGCTGTGCAGCGGCTGTGTTCGCCTGCACTCCACAGCGCCATCTGCCGGTGGGAATTGCCCTCTGCGGGTGCATAGCACCTAGCCTGGATGTCCGCATTATACGCTTGTGGAGGAAATCCGCCGCGTCAGCGCACGTCTGGTGCACTGACCACGGAGACGATTCCACAATCGTTACAGCTATGTTGTGGTCAGATCCTCTGCTGCTGGTGGCAGCTACATAGCGGGTGCGAGCAGGCACGGTCCACCCATGATGCCAAGTGAGGCGACTTCCTCAGGCGCAGAAGTCTGGGGACAGCACCAGGCAGAAACAGGAAGTGAAGAGAGTTCCTGGCCAACCTATACTGTGGGCAATGGTACCTAGCTACCACCACCGGAAGCTCCTATAACTTGTTATCTACCTATACTGAGGGTGTTTTGGGGGGCTCACAGCAGCTATAACGTGCAGTGCAAATTGTCTCATGATGTGTGATCATTCCAATGGGTGGGGGGGGGGGGGGGAATCCTCACAAGTTTGTCTCAGGTAACAAAAAGTCTAGAACCGGCCAAGTGAGACACAAGAAGATGTCCACGACAAAGTTTTGGCAGGTGAAGTTTTCCTGTGTTGGTCGGAGAATGATCTGGATATTTACCTCCAGCATGGTAGATGTCATGATTGACACAGATGGGAAACAAATTTGGGCTCTACACTCTCCCAGGGAGGTCCCGCCAGAACAGGACGAGACTTCCAGAATGTCTGGCCTATCATTTTCTTACATTCCACATATTTGGGGGAAAAATGTGCCAAACTTAAAAGTGTGTTGATGTGTTTTCTTTTGTTTGGCTTCTGTGGCTTCAGCATGGGAAATCCACACAAACCAATGTGGTTTAGAGGAGCAAAGTAGGACTCGGAGAATAATTTTTGGTTCGAAATCGTAATGATTTCAATTCAGTCAGCAGGGAAATCATCATATCATTTACATGTAAACACTATGAAGAGCTTTGAAGACAATAGGAGACCTTCTAACAATGGAACTCAAGACAAACAGAAAAGAACCCAGAGTAGCCAGTGACTAATCTAGTCAGATGTCAGTCAGAAACATCTGATCTGCATGCTTGTTCAGGGTCTATGGCTAAAAGTAATGCCTAATACATACGGTACAATTTTCCGTGCAATAGATGGATCCGATTGATAAAATCCTTCATGTCCGGTATTGCTCCCGATCGTTTCCACGCTCAAATTCTCATAGCAGTGAATGGAAAAAGATACGAAAAATGAATGAAGATAAGAGAATCGAGCGCGGAAAAAACGATTGGGTCGCAAAATTGCACGGAAAATCTTACCGTGTGTACCCAGCATAAAGCCTAGTAAACACAGTGCAATTTTCCATCAGAGTGACAGATCGATCTGATAGAAAGTTCGACCAAATGATCCATCCTTCCAAACCAAAATGCAATCGATTTCCCGTTGATAGTGACCCAAAATCGTTCGCATTATCGATCGGGATCGGATTGTTGGAAATTATCGGATCAATATGTCGATCTGACGGAAAATTGCATCATGTGTACTAGGTTTAACCATGTGAGGACCACAGTGGTAAACCCCCCTAAAGACCAGGTCAATTTTTACTAAAAAGGCCAAGCTGCAGGGCTGCACAACACAGTACACAAGTGATTCCCCTCCACCCTTTTCCCACCACCAACAGAGCTCTCGGTTGGTGGGTTCTGATCGCCCCCCAGTTGTTTATTTTTTTTTTAAATAAATATTTATTTTTGCATTATTTTTTTTACCATTTATTTTTTTTTTACAAACCCCTCCCTCCCCTCAGCCGGCCAATCCTGGCGATCGGCTGTCATAGGCTTCTGCCTATGACAGCTGATCGCTCTTTAGTGCCCCAAGGGGACAGTCATGTCTCACGGCTGTCCCCAGTACAGCGGTGCCGTGGATCGCAGCGCTGTACTTGGTTAAAAGACGGCGCTCGGAGACTGAAGGCGGGGCGGATACAATTTTTTATACATATACCGGTATTTTTTTTTCCATTCGAGAATCCTGATACATTTTTCTGACTGATTGTAAGTTTTGAAAAATCTGACTAATATGTCACACATGTATTTTAAATGTTTCCCCAATTATGAAAAAAATGATTGAAAAAAAGTTGCTTAGGTCTATAAATGAAGAGATTTTCAATTTATCCTGCACCATTCAATTTTCTGAACAATCGATCAGAATTTTCCACCATAGCCAATCAAAACATCTTCCAATAACTCCAGTATCAGCTAATCCAGTATTGCCTCCTTCGCTCTGAGCCTCTTGCCCTACTCCGTGCGGACCTCAATAGTGACTACTGAGATAGACCAGGAGTTCAGCAACACCAGATAATTACTGTGATATTTTGGCAACTGAAAAGAGGAAAGGGCAGTGCTTAGCCACTTCCGTACCAGCAGTCTCTGGCCCTTTATGGACCAGAGGCTGCTGGTACCAAAAACTGCTGCATACCGACGAATCGCCGCACATACCCGCCACTCTCGCCGGTGACGATGCTGTCCCATCATTGCAAGCACCTCTCTCTGCCTTCTCTATAATGGCAGAGTGCTGTCAGGCGGTCAGGAGCTGCTTTCATTGGCTCCTGGCAATATCTATCAATCTGAGCCAATGTGATTGGCTCTCCGTAATCACGCGTCAGGAGCCAATGAAAGCGTCTCCTGACCTGCTCACAGAACTCTGCCATCTTGTAGACGGCAAAGCGAGCGAATTGCGGCTTGGAAAGAGCGGCAAGATAGGCGTATCAGTGGGGATGTGGGATACACCACCTGCTGGACATAGAGTCGTACTCGTACTGCTTCGGTCCGGAAGCGGTTCAATAGGCAATGCATTAGCATAAACAGGATGCAGCTGGTGGTGGTGAGTGATCCTGCCCAACTTGTTCTTTGTACACCTGCAGTTCTGCCAGAGAACTACAAGTCTTTTAACACAGTCAGAGAAAGGCAACCTGCTGGTGAACCACGGAAAGTCCACACACTGCCATCAGCAGGTAGAACTGGGAAATGCAGGATTCATAACACAGTGAATGGCCACCTGCTGGTAAATCACAGAAGAGTTCATAGTCTTGGCACACAATGCCCCCAGCAGGCAGGACTGTGAAATGCAGGATTCCGAACACTACGGCTTTATAAACTCCATTACGAGTCCAACTTCCAACCAGCACTCTGAACTCTCGGGCTTCATTGTCAACTCCATTCCCATGTTTCTGTAACCTGTCCTTGGAGATGCCCTGGATAAGAGCCCACCACCCAGAAAATGATGGAGACTTTGGAACTGTAGTGTATTTCTCTCAATAAGGAATCAAGAACTGCCTGCCTTCATCCTCATGCGTAATTTAGCCACTATAGGAGTTGGTAGCTCACACCCAATGTCTTTGACAAAAGGGTGATCCATTTTCCTACTAAATCAAAAGCCCTATTATTCTATAATCAGATAAGTAGGGTACTGATATACCAGAAGGTAGAAAACACACAGACAGAGACCAGGAGGCCCGTGTAATGTCAAACATTTGGTGGCAAATGATATCAGAAGAAGTCCTGGGTTGCTAATCTAGCAACCACTGTAGACTACATGTGGAGAAACCATCTTCACTCGGATGGTGTTGGGTCCAGGTCACTTTCCAAGAAAATAAGTGTGTAGCGCAGGGTTCTGGTGAGAAGTACTCTAGCTGTCAGGCCTCATCTAAAGAGGACCGTATAAAATTGGATGGCGCTCCTGAGCCAAAACACAGCACTACTTTTCATACAAAATTGACCTACCGTAATGAAGCAGGTATAACCTGAGAAACGTGTTGCCTGGGCCAAACCACAGCACTACTTTTCATACAGTATTGACTTAAAGAGAATCTGTATTGTTAAAATCGCACAAAAGTAAACATACCAGTGCGTTAGGGGACATCTCCTATTACCCTCTGTCACAATTTCGCCGCTCCTCGCCGCATTAAAAGTGGTTAAAAACAGTTTTAAAAAGTTTGTTTATAAACAAACAAAATGGCCACCAAAACAGGAAGTAGGTTGATGTACAGAATGTCCACACATAGAAAATACATCCATACACAAGCAGGCTGTATACACCCTTCCTTTTGAATCTCAAGAGATCATTTGTGTGTTTCTTTCCCCCTGCAGCTATCTTCCACTGAAGTGTCAGGCTGTTTCTTCCTGCAGAGTGCAGACAGCTCTGCCTGTATGTAATTCCTCAGTATGTGAAAGCCCAGCCAGCTCAGAGGAGGATTTATCCAGCTTGTAAAAGATAATAGAGCAGAGAGAAGCTGCACTAATGTAAATAACACACAGCAGTGTGCAGAGAGGGGCCAGGAGGGGGGAGATGCATCACAGAACCACAACACTGAAGAACTTGGCAGCCTTCCAGACACAGGCTGACAAGTCTGACAAGAGAGAGATAAGTTGATTTATTACAGAGACTGTGATAGTACAAAGTGCTGCAGTAAGCTAGAACACATTAGAATAGCTTTTGGAACTTGTAGGATGATAAAAAACAGGATGCAATTTTTGTTACGGAGTCTCTTTAATGAAGCAGGTATAACCTGAGAAATAGGTTGCCTGGGCCAAACCAAAGCACTACTTTTGATACAGTATTGACCCGATGAAGCGGGTACATCCTGAGAAACGCGTTGTCATTTATATTGGTAGTAAGTATAATTTTAGTGCTAATTTTATGTAAGCTTGTTTTTGTTACCTTTTTATTGTCCCCATCCAGGCCCTACGATTGTCCTTTTTTTTTGTCCGTTTGCTCTGCTTTCTGGAGCTTCTATCCCTTTTTTCGAAAATCTTTTTTTTTTGTTTTTTGCCTGAGTATTTATCACCGGGGCCCATATGCAATTCACTTTTTTCTCCTAAGTTTTCTCCAAGGAGAATATTTTTGATCTTCTGTTTAAAATCGCTCTCCAGCACTGTGCAATTTAAAAAAAGTACTGAAAAGTAGGTAAAAAGTACTGTCAAAATAATTTTGAGTATTTTTTTTTTTGCTTGCTGGCATTTTATTTACAGGTTGTAAAAATATTACCTTGAAGAAAACTCAGCAGAAAAGGTTAATTGCATATGGGCCTGGGTGTGAGCATTTTCTCCTTGGTTGCTTTTGTCCATGCATTGGTTATTGGGAGTTAAATAAAACTACAATAAAGAATCCGCTTTCTCTCCCCCTCATTCCAGAGCTATTACAAAGGCTCTTCTGCTGCTAGACTGTTTTCCAAAGTGATTCTTCGGGGAGCCTACGGTTTCATTTGTGTTAGAGGGTGAGATGAGGGGAACATGGGCTGTTGTTCATGATGACTTGAGCACTTCAAATACCTTGTGATGTGTTTTTGGTCTTTTGCAACACCTTCAAAACTTTCCAACATTTTGGTAATGATGTGTTCCATGACTTGCTGGATGACTGTGTTATTGTGTACCCAGATGACAGATTGTTTTTTTTCTTCAATCCTTCAACTTCATCAAATACACATGTGTTAAATGCTCCAGCAGCTTTGAGATCAGAATCACTACACCAAGTTATTATTATTAAGCATATAAACACAAAGTCAGGGCAGGGCAGACCTTGTATGACGCAGCCTGAACCACTTGGTTCAAGTGGCTTCTTCCAAGGCGTGGCGCTGGGCAAGAACAGGAAGTGCCACCATGTCACCTGCTGGCCATTCAAGTTTGCTCGGCCTCCTCCCCCCAGGATCCCCCTTGCTGCACTGTCTGGCATGGCGGCAATGCATACTTCAGACCTTAGATCAGCGGTGAACCCACAGGCAGTGAAGAGACAGGAGAGCGGTGTGCCTAGTAACAGCACGTATACAGGAAGTAAGAAGGGATGTCACTTCCTGTATACGTGCTGTTACTAGGGGCACCACCCTCCTGTCTCTTCATTACAGGTCACCGCTGATCTGAGGTCTAAAGTATACTGCTCACCAGGCAGTTCAGCGAGGGGGATCAGGACCCGACGGAAGAGGGGGAGGTCTGAGGCAGAGTAGGTGACGAGTGGTGGCCGGTGGAGGGGGGGGGGGTACCTACAATGGGAGAAAAGATGGCTACCTATACTGGGAGGACAGGTTATCTAATACTGGGGGGAATAGGCTACCTAATGCTGGGTAAACAGGCTACCTATACTGGGAGTACTGGCTACCTATACTGGTGGAACAGGCTGCCTAATACGAGGGGAGGCAGCAAAAAGTCGAGACCGGGCCCTACATATAATGCTAAAATACCTCCCGCCCCATAAACACATCTGAATCTCACGCCGTCCTCCCACGGTCTGCCGTTCAGCCGCGATCAGCTTGCTCAGTCGCGTCAGTCTAGATCTACTGTGCATGCGTGGACCTTCCGCACATGTGCAGAAGACCCAGACTGGACCCCACTGAGCAAGTTACCGGAGCTGATCGCGGCTAAACGGCAAACCGTGGGAGGACAGCGTGTGGAATCCCCGGGTAAGTAAGAAATCTGTAGCTAGCGACATCTCTGGTTTACTTTAAGGCTCGTACTCACATGTTGTTATTTTTTGTGCAATTCTTCCAATGACTGCCAATTAAGATCCTAGGCGACACCCGTGCAAAGTACCGCAATTGTTAAACCTCTAATTTGCACCCACCATGTGCCGTCATGTGATTGTTACCACGGGTCAGAAGATGGATTGGGGAATGTTCCTCGTCAGATGATTTCACTATGAGGATCTCCAATTCATCTTCAGGTTACTATTCAGCTTGAAATTGCACACGCCGTGTTTTCCGCTGTATAAGACGCACTTTTTCTCCCCCCAAAAATCAAAAATGGGAAGAAAAAGTCCCTGCGTCTTATACGGCAAAGGCAGGAAATCCCCGACTTACAAACGCCCGCTGAATCTGATACGAACCGCCGACCCATTGGGCATTTCCTGCATTGGCTTACCCTATTTGTCCGCTCCCCCTGTGTCTCCCCCTCCCATGTCTCCTGTTCCCCCTGTATAAGTGGAAGTTAAGCGGCATCAGTTTTACCTAATCCAGCAGCTCCCACAGGGATCGCAGACTTCTTCTCTTCCCCTTGTGATGGCTTCTGCTGATGATGTGATCAACAGAGCCTCGCAATGCACCAGCAGCTTTCAAACAAAACAATTCATTTGCAGCTGCTAATGGGCTAACGCTATTTCATTGGTACGTTTTTTAAAAATATATTTTTAGAGAAAACGGGAGAAAAGTTAATCGGATAGGAGCCATAGTCCATCTTATAATCATTTCTAAACTATGAAAATACAATGGAGACCTATCTAATCAGCCTGTTCAGACCTGAGAGCTGGTGATAAAGTGTTCAAAGACAACTTCAGCTTTCCTTCAATACTTCTCTATCAAACAACACCAAGAAAATTGATAGAGTTTTGTGTCTCCTCTCTACATTCAAAGAGATTGTTAGATAAAAGAATGGGGCGATTCTGGACTGAATAACTTAACCACAGTTGAACTCAGAATTCCCCAGTTTCTATGGAAGTCCTATTGATCATCTAATCTTAATTGAAGCAAAGAGAGGGACTTCCAGTCATTGAAAAGAGATATCGCTTTGTTGACAATCCTAACTTATTTGTCATTCCATCTATTAGCTGAAGTCCTGGCTGTTTATTAGGTAATTAGTCATTAGTCCAGTTAGGGAAGGACAAACTTATTGATTAGTGCTTTTTATCTTCTGGGAAGTGTCTGAGTAGAACAGATATGAGGTGGCCATACATCTCTTGACTTGACAGCCGATCAACCCTCAGATTCGATAGTTATAACCGAATCGGATGGAAATCAGTGCCACGAAGAGCATACCAGATAGACGATGCAAGTAATTTTAGGCCAAAAACTGTCGCCTTCATCAATCAGACATGCTGAAGATGTATGGACACCGTGCGGTGGGCGACACAGGACAGGTAATGTATAAATGCCCACATGGGGAGCACATTTATATACTAGAGGAGCCCCCCATGTCTATACAATTTAAAACAGTGAAGGGGCACCTGACACACCATGGAATATGTGAATTGAGGCTGTGAGGAGTAATGTGGGTGCAAGGCCATCTACTGCTATACAAACTGCGTCTGCAAATAACGAGCACCAAAGCACCCAAAGTTCTCCTTATACTCACAATTAATATAGGCACCTATAGGGTGCCCACATTTATGGTTATTAGGGTAAAGGCAGCACAGATATAGGTGGATTTGGGGCGGGGGGGGTTGGGGTGTTGATTAGGTTTAGGCATGGGTGCAAGGTCAGTTAGCGTATATGTATGGGGTCGATTAGGGTTAGGCATAGATGGGGGGGGGGGTCGGGGCAGGGGGGGGGGGGTTAGTGTTAGGCATCCTGTGGGTGTCAGTTAAGGTTAGGCATCAGTGGGGGGGGGGGCAGTTAGAGTTTGGCTTTAGTTGGAGGGGTCAGTTAGGGTTAGGCATCCTGGAGGAGGGGGTTGGTTAGGTTTAGGCATCCTGGAGGGGGGTGGTTAGGGTTAGGCATCCTGGAGGGTATTGGTTAAGGTTGGCACCAGTGTAGGGGGGGTCAGTTAGGGCTAGGCATCAGTTGGATGGGTCGGTTAGGTTTAGCCATTATGGGGAGGAGAGGTAGGTTAGCGTTAGGCATCCTGCGGGGTTAATTAAGGTTAGGTATCGGTGTGTGGGGGGTCACTTAGGGTTAGGCATCAGTTGGAGGGGTTGGTTATGGTTAGGCATCGTGGAGTGGGGGATTGGTAAGAGCTAGGCAACAATAGAGGGGTCATTAGGAATAGGTGAGGGATCGATTAGGTTTAGGCATCAGTAGAGGAAGGGCTCATGTGAGAATAAGGTTTTGTTTGGCGTTAGTAAAACATTGGTACAATGTAGTAGAATATCAGTACTTTACCGATTATTCTACTAACAGCTATTTCTGGCGGCCACATTTTCCTGGCGCCTTTTTTGCATGTACACATTCAAAACTGCTCACATTTTATCCTGCCTGAAGGTGAGCTTTTCGAAAGCTAAGATGGATGACTGTAATCCTTTAAAAAACATTCCCTGGCTCCTGCCGTCTTCCAAGGTTCTGAGTCCAGGAAACTCTCCGAAGGTGATTCTCACTTAGCGAGCTTCCAGTTTGAGGTTCTTCTGCCCTGGAGCTCAAAGAGTCTCAAGCAAAGTGTGAAAACCATGAGTCGTGTCTAATGGAATCTGCCGGGCGGGGACCAATTCAATAAACAGCTTATCTTCTGCTGAGCGGTCTCAGACGCCTCGGACCCGAAAGCCAGAGCGCGAGCGCAGCCGTGGCCAATGATGTTTTTATTGGGAATTTTTTTCCCCGGAAACGCAAGCCATAAAGGAATAAATTGATGTCTAAAATGCAGCACACAAGACAGGTTTAATATCGGACACATGTCAGAAAGCGGAGCGGAGGATCTACAATTTCCCATTAAAGAGTCCAGCGCTGCTCCTAATCATCCCATAAGAACATGAGAACCTCAATCCTTCTAGCAGAGACAGAACTGCTTCATCTCATAACTTCTCCCCTCTGAGATGTCCAGTAACGGGAGGTGAACTCTGGCTCGTCTGTCAAAATAAGAGAGAAAAAAATAACACAGGTCTTTCCACAACGAAGCACTCTGAGCTCCATTTTGTTAGGTTAAGATAGTGTGGAAAGGATTCAGATCTCTCTTGGGGTTAGGTTGTTCCCCGCATTCCCACCTGGGATAATTTCCTTCATTTCCTGTTTCTCACAGGAAGTGTGTAAATCTCTCCGATGGGGACAACAAGGTCAGCAACACATAAAACCTTCAAACCCCCTTGTCCAGGCTCACTTCTTAATGCCTATTGTGTGGAATATATCATGATTTGACTTAACGTGAATCTGAGGTAAAAAAAATAAACAGATATCCCACAGTTTTATTTTATATTTAAAAACAGTAGATTTAGTGTTTTATTGTTTCTTTTCAATGACACAGTCTTTTTAAGGCTCCCAGAGCTAAAATATATGGCCTATTGACCTTTTTTTTTATTTATCTACTGCACTCAGAAGCTGTTCTCTGCCAGGAAAGAGTTTCATGGCCATAATTCCTTATCGTGAGGGTTGCTATAGTCCGACTGAGTCCCTTCTGGAGGGAAACTGTCACGTGCATGTCTGAATGTTAACTCTTTCAGGCAGAAAAAGAAGAAAAGGAACACAACCTAGTTATTTGTATGCTTGGCACTGTACATACACATGTTTATCTCATCATTGTCACATCTCACTGTCGAGTGCACTTGAAACCATATTTGCATTATTAATTTTAAAGGACAACCCATGTTAACTACTGCGATTAGTGACTACAACTAAAAAACTGGGCACCTGAGGAGCTTGATAAGTTAGCCGGCGCTGGGACTACCTTCTATAATAACTGTGGCTCCATGGGCGTAACAATAGACCCTGCAAGGGATGCATCCGCAGGGGGGCCCAGAAGCCTCAGGGGGCCCCGTGGGGGGGGGGGGAGAAGTTTAATTTTCCTGTCCTGAGAGACTGACAACTAATGACACGGAGAGAAAAAGCTTTGCTGCTCACTGCACAATTGTTCTAATGACTGCATTTGCTCAGCCACTGATAAGGTTTCATACAAAGTTTTGCAGACAACGACAAAGTTTTGGTAGACACTGTGCAGCAGGGTCTTGTGTACAGCACTGTTCTACCACCAACCTCTCTACCTCTCCACAAGTCTTCTGTACTGTAGTGGTCCTGGAGAAGTCTGCAGAGCCAGTTCTGCTCTATCAGAGATGGACAGAGTGAGTGTATTAAGCTGAGGCTGGGAGCACACTAGTCTGTCGGTTTTCTTTTCTGTTTTCTGCTCAGTTTATCTGTGCAGAAAAGGTGGGGGAGGGGGCCCCATCCAAAGTTTTGCAGGGGGGCCCAGTGATTTCTAGTTACGCCCCTGTGTGGCTCCCAAATATATCAATATATTTGCAGCTGCAATTTGATTAAGGTTAGGCAAAGATAGGGGAGCAAGCAGATATCAGTATGGATTGCAGGGGGGCAGTTAGATTTAGGCATTAGTTGGGGGTTGGTTAGGGTTGGGTATTAGTTGGGGGGTTGGTTATGCTAGGATTACATGGGACTTTTTTAGCTGATTAGATAGTTAGATAGATCATTTCTGACATGCCCGATCACCGTTCGATCGTTTTACCGATCGATTTGTCTTTGAAGTGAATTGAAAAAGATACAAAAAATTAGCGGAAGCTAAGAGAATCGAGCGGCAAAAACAATCCAGCGCAGAATTGAGAGCCAGAAACGACCCGCGCACTCCGAGCATTAGTGTTAGGCACTGCTAGAGGGAGAATTCAAATGTGCGTACTATCCTACTTACATAAAGCTTTATAGAGCATTGGTAATTTCACTGAGATTCTGCTAGCGGCAGATTCCTCGCCCCCACCTGCCCCAGAGTACCAAGCGGGCGTTAAAGTGAACCTCCGGACTAAAAATCTACTCAGCATCACTGAAAATGTTTGGTGTTTCTTTAACAGTTTCACGGCATCAGAACTTTGTTTTTCTTATCAAAGCATCATTATTTGCTGTATTTTTAGCTAAGCTCCACCCATCAAAGATGCTGTGCAGAGCATGTTGGGATTTGCTATGTTGTTATTCACGTTGCTTAGCAGCTGGGAGGGGTGATCAGGACACAGGACAGTTGGAACTGTGTCTCAGGCTCCCTGTCACCTTCTTTCAACCAAAAAGATGGCTGCCCTCATGAAATCAAACATTTGCCTGTTCTTTTAAAACAGGGTGGGTAAGAGATTATATTATCTATCTATTCTAATTATCATAACTAATGTAACTTAATGACAGTATGTTTGTTTAGGCTGGAGTTCCTCTTTAAGCGTGACTTGATCGCCAATTCCACCATTGTGTCTCCATGGCCACGTGACACGCCGTCAGAACATGCCAGCGTATTACACGCTGGCAGCGTCCTAGCGGTGTGTCACATGGCCATGGAGATGCGATGCTGGAATCGGCGATCAGGAGCAGGAGAGGAGAGAAACTATTTTAGAAATGCGGCCCGTGGTCTGCAGCATGCGGCCCGGGCTGCCTAACGTTTGCCCAAGCCTGTGCTAGCGTCTATCTCTGGTATCTATTTTTTCTGCATCTTTTTTTGCATGTACGCAGTTACACCACTGTCTTCCAGCTGTATATACTGTATTGCAAATACATTAATTTATATTGCAATATTCATGAAAGAAAAGTAGCGATAGCTTAATCACTTACGGTAAGTGTGGAGGTCCGACCAAAAATTTGCTAAAATGGGGCTTCATCATTTGTGGCTGCCCCTCTGCTAGGACTACGAGGGAGAGAAGAGAGCACAGCTCTATAATATAATCCTGTCCACCTCAATACAGCGCTACATTCCCATCATTCTTCATCATCACAGAATTGGAGGATAAATCTCCTCACATCATGCCAGATCCTATTGTGGCTTTCCAAGTTAGAAAGATGGTCCAAGCACCCCGTGGCCAAAGACTCCAACTGCCACAAAGAATTATGTTTAATCGAATCCATACTGAAACATGGGAAGAAACGTCAACAACAAAGGGAGACAGCGTTTGGAATCACAGAAACACTCAACGCAAGACATCTGAAGCACAAACAAAGGAAATTAGACTATTATAATGGGGTTGTAAGTGGGCAAAAGCGGTGTTAATTAGGCGGGGGAGAATATTTGTGAAGCTCTTTGTAGGAGCAGATGTGGTGGTGTGCTGGTTACAGTTCTGTGTTCTGATGATCTTCTTCTGAGAAGGTCCAGGCCGTGGTTCTCTGTGTGATCGTTATTCTTCTGACTGAGGCCAATGTCTTAATTCTATTAAGTGTTTACAGACACCCGATGATAGTTTTATTCTGTGTGCAGAAATTTATTAGAGGCAGGACTTTATCCCCACAGTGCGGTTGTTGAGTGTGGTACACATATTATGACCAATTCAAGTTCAATTCCAGTTGGTTGGAAGCTCTAACTATGTATATTTTTTTGTGGCATAGGGAATACAGCGCCTATGGTTAACATTGAAATCCGCCCCAGAGATGATGGGGGGGGGGGGGGGGGATTAAAAAAATTAAGGTGTATTGTCAATTGAATTGGTTGTGTCCAAAGTGACGTGAAACATGGCCTGTAAGAATGAGATATAGCTACAGGTCAGCCTATACATATTTCCCAAATAACAGACAGCTTGTCCCCCCAAATAATGTAACCAGGCAGCAGAACGTCCTCCAGGTAAAAAAATAGAATCTACTTTAAATGGAGAACGCCAGGGATGCTATGGAGCAGCGCCCTCAGAAAGAGGCGACCGTGGCACATACCATACCTGCGCCCCTGTTGCCCTAAATATACCCCTGGTTTGGGTTACCTGTTGGTCGTGGTGGTATAAAAGGATGATTTGCATAACTCTCTGTATTCTGTCATCCATGATAAGAACAATGGTCATATACTAATCACAGCAACTTAAAGCACAAATGTGAGAGGTAAATGGAGGCTGCCATATTTATTTGCTTTTAAACAATACTAACTGCCTGGCACTGGCAGTGTTCTGATCCTCTGCCTTTAAAGGCTTGTACACCCGTGTAACTTTTCTGCCGAACTATCATCCAAACTGGACTGTTGGACGATAGGTTGGGCGTGTGTACACGCGTAGCAAACGACTAGATGAGTGACTGTTAACGGGTAGTTTGCCCGATCCAACCTGTGGATCAACTGACCAACTATCGTGCAGGTTGGCCACGTGTGTACACGTCTTTTTAACGACTTGAATGAGTATATGGTGCACGCCTGGTA
This sequence comes from Hyperolius riggenbachi, assembly GCF_040937935.1. Lineage (NCBI taxonomy): Eukaryota > Metazoa > Chordata > Amphibia > Anura > Hyperoliidae > Hyperolius > Hyperolius riggenbachi. Next base: position 26,255,176 of record NC_090651.1, on the reverse strand, counting down.
TTTAATTGAGTTGGTTGTTTAGTTGGTCAGCACGTGTGTGCGTACTGGTCATGCAAACAACAAGTCATGTGGTTCGTCATGTTATGTAGTGGGTTGTGCATTAAGTTGTGTGTGTATGTACCTTAACCACCCTGGCGTTCTATTAAGATCGCCAGGGCGGCTGCGGGAGGGTTTTTTTTGAATAAAAAAAAAACTATTTCATGCAGCCAACTGAAAGTTGGCTGCATGAAAGCCCACTAGATGGCGCTCCGGAGGCGTTCTTCCGATCGCCTCCGGCAGCCAGAAGTAACACGGAAGGCCGCAATGAGCAGCCTTCCGTGTTTGGCTTCTCCTGTCGCCATGGCGACGAGCGGAGTGACGTCATCCGCCTCCGATCCAGCCCTTGGCGCTGGCCGGAACTATTTGTTCCGGCTGCGCAGGGCTCAGGCGGCTGGGGGGACCCTCTTTCGCCGCTGCTCGCGGCGGATCGCCGCAGAGCGGCGGCGATCGGGCAGCACACGCGGCTGGCAAAGTGCCGGCTGCGTGTGCTGCTTTTTATTTGAGCAAAATCGGCCCAGCAGGGCCTGAGCGGCAGCCATCGGCGGTGATGGACGAGCTGGGCTCGTCCATACCGCTAATATGGTTAATACTTTTAACCATGGACCCTGAACAAGCCGGCAGATAAGGGGCTTGAGTCACAAAGCAGTGGTAACTGTTATCACGCCGTGAAAAGTGCTTCATGCGAAATTTAGCGTGAAACCGGTTATCACGAGTTTGCGTCATAATGCTAATTTTTCGCGCGATAACTGTAAGTGACAGCAACATAGGAGAAAAGTAATTTATGGCTCATTTTACTCTGGAAAAAAACATACTTCATATTTGTCTGTTTTCACATATTTAAAATTTTACAATTTTTCGCCATAGTGCCCCTTTAACAAGAATCTATAAATACATTAATTAGTGGGAACAATAAAAGTGTGTCTGTGGAAGGCGGTTTGCTGTTTGTCAGTGGGGGGGCAGGTGATAGTAGCCTTGGGTGGCAAAAAGTACAAATCTGGCCTTGCATGTCACATGACACTTTAGGGCCCCTTTAAGCAGCCCTGTCCCCTTGAGAAGGCGTCAGAACAAAGCAAAGGTTGTGTGTCAACACGTATAAATAATTCAAGAGTCTCACTCACTATTTCAGGAGTTGATTCCGTTTCAACACTAATATGTTTTCACTGCACAGAAAATTGTTTGTTTAACTTGCGGATCCCAAAGTGAAATAATCCCTTTATTTTGCTGAGGGATCTCGGGCGCTCACGTCGGAGTTACAATAACCGCAGGAATGAAGACAGGCTTGACGATTTTTTATTTTTTTCACCCTGGCAGAGACGGCTCTAATTTGTCACTGCCAAAATAAAACCCCTTCGGGCTGTGTACTAAGTACAAGATCAGAACGTATGATTAGCTTGTTAAGCTGCCCTTCTCTCTGTCTCATTCCTCTGAACAGTGTGACGTGTAGTTCTTATCTGAGGTTTCACATCGTACAGTTACTAAAGTTTACCTGAATGGGAAAAAAGTGTCCGTGGGGGTTCTTACCTATGAAGGGGGAGGCCTCTGGATCCTAAAGAGGCTTCCCCTGGCCTCCTTAGCTTTGGGACCCCCGAAAGTCTACAGACTTTCTCTCAAAGTCCGGCGGATTGGGTCCTGTGCAGTAAATAGTAAAATGTCATTATTAAGTACCGATTCATAACATTAACCACTCATCCACTGCCTGAGGGACCCTGCAATGGCATCTAGGGATATTCCACTGGCTGGGGGACCCTGCAATGGTATCTAGGAGGATACCACTGGCTGAGGAACCCTGCAATGGTATCTAGGAGGATACCACTGGCTGAGGGACCCTGCAATGGTATCTAGGAGGATTGTACTGGCTGAGGGACCCTGCAATGGTAACTAGGATACAACTGGCTGAGGAACCCTGCAATGGTATCTAGGAGGATACCACTGGCTGAAGGATCCTGCAATGGCATCAAGAAGGATTCCACTGGTTGAGGAACCCTGCAATGGTATCTAGGATACCACTGGCTGAGGGACCCTGTAATAGTATCTAGGATGATTCCGCTGACTGAGGGACCATGCAATGGTATCTAGGAGGATTCCACTGGCTGAGGGACCCCACAATGGTATCTAGGAGAATTCTACTAGCTGAGGAACCCTGTAATGGTATCTTGGAGGATAACACTGGCTGAGAGACCCTGTAATAAAATCTAGGTTGATTCAGCTGACTGAAGGACCCTGCATTGACATCTAGGAATATTCCACTGGCTCAAGGACCCTGTAATAGAATCTAGGAGAATTCCACTGGCTGAGGGACCCTGTAATGGCATCTAGGAGGATTCCACTGGTTTAGGGACCCTGTAATGGCATCTAGGAGGATTCCACTGGCTGAGGGACCCTGTAATGGCATCTAGGAGGATTCTACTGGCTGAGGGACCCCACAATAGTATCTAGGAGGATTCTACCAGCTGAGGGACCCCGCAATGGCTTCTCGGAGGATTCCACTGGCTGAGGGACCCTGCAATGGCTTCTCGGAGGATTCCACTGGCTGAGGGACCCTGCAATGGCTTCTCGGAGGATTCCACTGGCTGAGGGACCCTGTAATGGCATCTAGGAGGATTCAACTGGCTGAGGGACCCTGTAATGACATCTGGGAACCAGGAAGCTAACTTAAGTGTATTGGCGCTCATTTTACTGGTGGGATTCCACGTTGCAGAAATTCCCAGGTAATCCTGTTGCAGCAGAAACATGAATCCCACTATGGAATCAATACTTTGGAATCCAACCTCACCTCCCTAACAAGGTGGACTTCCTTTAGTTCGTGTATCTGATGAAATATATATATATATATATATATATATATATATATCACATAAAATGGTGTAAACCCTACAATATAAAAAATACTTTCTATGAATTGGCTGTATTTCTTGCAAATGCATGCTGAAAATGAAGGGTCTGGTGATAAGCAGAGGTCCTGCAGAGCTTGGCTATCTGCAGACAGTCATCGGATAGAGTCCTCCTCGCTGAGCACACAGCCTTATTTATAAGCCTCCTGTTGCTGAAACACTTTCTGAATGTGTCCCGGGTACCGGCAACCAGACTCAAAACATCCAAACCAATTACAGGCACAATGATTCTTTCTGCCCCAATTTCACAAGCTGTTTCCATGTTTAGCGGCGGGAAGAGCGCCATACAGTTGTTGTGTTGTTCAATGCTTATTGAATATTGTATTCATAGCCTGAAAGGTGATGGAAAGCAGTTTACTTAGAGAAGGAACGCATCCACGGATTTCAGGAGGTGGTACGTCATGTTCTGCTTAACCTCCGATGGAGAAGAAATGAGCGAGTCTTCAGGAGTCTCCAGATCCATCTCAGGTCTGGACTGCAGAGGTTACTCTGACGTGGCGGTTATAAGAAATGCACAAATCACCTCGCTGTGATCCCTCACACTGGATAATCGCAAATACCTTCTGGTTTAAGAATGCTAATTTCTGTTTTGAATAGCTTCTTTAGTAAGAGTGCTTATTGGTCCTTTTTAGCCCCTTAGAGTGCACCTGAGATCATAACTTGAGATAACTTATTTGGTCATATTTATACTTACCTGGGGCTTCCTCTAGCCCCATGAGGTGCGATTGCTCCTTCACCATCCTCATCGACCACTTGGTTGTCCTGGAATCAGCCCTGGTAATCTGGCCCATCACGGCCAGTCGTTGGCTTCTGCACATGCGTGGCTCGGCTGTGTGCCTGCCCCCACCGTGCTCCTGTCCCCGAGAGCGTTCTGCACCTGCGCAGTACTACTAGAAGCGTGATCGGCCCAATTACCAGGGCTGATTCAGGGATAGTGGAGCAGCCGGCGAGGATGATGAGGGAGCAATCGTACCTCATGGAGCTAGTGGTAGCCCCAGGTAAGTATAAATATGCCCAATTAATTTATCTCAAGTTCACTTTAAGGTCCCCATGCATCTAGTGATGATGGGCAGATTCAACCAAGACACAAATCTCTCTCTAATCGAATCTAATTAGACAGAGATCTGTTGGCTACCCATATACTGCAGGCATATTCCCGATCAATTTTCCTGCTGAAATCGATCCAGAATCGGCCTTGTGACGATGTATTCGCCGCCCCGCCGGCCTGACTCAGTCCCTCTAATGTGCAATGTGCACCCCCAGTGCCTAGTACACTATACATTACCTGTCTAGTGTCTACCATTCGTCCACCGCTGGCTCCATCATCCATACACGTGCCCCACGTGGTTGCCAACGTACACATGGGCATGTGTGTGACGTCACACATGTGCCCACGTTACTCCAGCAGCCACGTGGGGCGCGTGTATGGATGGAGGAGCCAGGGGCGGACAAGGACAGGCAATGTAAAGTGCACTGGGAGGGCATATTGCACATTAGGGTGTACAGCATCAGGAGAATCCTTTGGGATTCTTCTTCACTAATGTATCTGAACAACATTGTTCCTCCATGCTCTGAAACCAAAAATAGATTCCGTGTCGATCCAAATCGTGTGACCAGTAGCCGATCCCTTTATGATTGACCTTTATGATCTTCCATCCTGTCCAATCAAGTAAATTGGTCGATTCAACCAGATGTTGGACAAAATCCATAGATCGAACATAATGGAACATAATCGATTCATTTGGTCGATCGTACAGGAAAATTGAGTAAAAAAATCTGATCAGAGAGGGATCTATTACTGCCACCCACTGTACATAGATTTTCAATAGATTTAGCATTAAATCTATAGAAAATCTGTGGAGCCGCCACCACCTGCCGTTCCCCCAGGTCTCCCCTATCTAATGTGCTCCTCCAAGCCCTGCAGAGTGTTTGTAGCAGCGTTTAGGCTCGCCTCTCAACCGATCCAATCCTCCTTTGACTTTCAGCTAAAGTCAGGTTTTCAGACAGGAAGAGGAGCCACAAAGTTCCTTTCACCCTCCCATTCCCTCCTCTTCCCCGCCCCTTAAGGGAAGATAATGGGGAAGCGGAGGGAATGGGAGGGTGATAGGAGGGAACATTACTGAAAGCCTGCCTCTTCCTGTGTGAAAATTTGACTTTAGCTGAGAGTTAAAGTTTTCAAGGAGTGATTACGAGGAACAGGGGGATTGAGGAGAGGAACAGATAATGCACCGAGGTATGTAGATGCAGTATGAACATACCCATGCGCTTACCTTAGGTAGCATTGCCTCAAGTCAGGTGTCCTTTAAGATTAATGAAGAGGCCCAAATCATAAGGTAAAGTGAACCTGAACTGAATTATAGAAAATAAACACATGATGTATCGGCAAATGAATATTACATACTTACCTCACCTTCAGTTCCTCTCAGAGGCTCACCATTTTCTTCTGACAAAACTTCCTTCCAGTTCTGACAAGATCTACTTAGACTTGTCTCTCTGAAAGCTGAAAGCCTTAGGGCCCTTTTTCACTATATCAGTTGCGGACAGTTATTACTGAAAGGGCAACTGATATGCAAAGTAATGTCCATGTTTCCCTATGGCTCAAGCGACATGACTGTTATGAAGTGCTGACCCGGAAGCTGTTGAGGGGTCATCGCCATTTTTAAAATGAAGGACGGAGAACTTACAGTTGACAAACAGGACATGGGGAGAGAAGAAAGAGATTGATGAGCAGAAAACGTGAGAGGTAAGTATGACTTGTGTATGATTATTTTGACTTTTATTTTTCAGTTCAGGATTGGACAAATAAGGGGACATAAATCACAGATAAACAGGTAAGGTTACGGTTATAAGGTTGAAGGTTCTGTTTTAGGAAAGCAAACTTTTGTTTTTCTTAACATTTTAGTAAGGGGGCTTTTAGGACCATTGTAGTCCCTTACACACTCCAATGAGTTCTGGGTCACCATGAGCTTGCTGGTTAGTCTGTGCCTCTCGGATTCACAAGCCCTACTCCATAGAGCCAAATTAATCCATGCCATGCACTGATGAGGATCAAACAATCCGAAACAGTCTGTATGCATGTTGGATTATTATGGCTCTGTACAAATTAACAAGCTGACACATCATTGCATTCCAGCGGTTCTGGAGGTGTGTTTAGCTTCTAAGGGTACAATGGTTAATTTGCATATATTCAGCAGTGTTGCTCTGGGAGACATCTCAAGCTCACTCCAACCTGAATTATCGCAAATTCTTTCTGTTTTAGGAAAGCAAACTTTTGTTTTTCTTAACATCTTAGTAAGGGGGCTTTTAGGACCATTGTAGTCCCTTACACACTCCAATGAGTTCTGGGTCACCATGAGCTTGCTGGTTAGTCTGTGCCTCTCGGATTCACAAGCCCTACTCCATAGAGCCAAATTAATCCATGCCATGCACTGATGAGGATCAAACAATCCGAAACAGTCTGTATGCATGTTGGATTATTATGGCTCTGTACAAATTAACAAGCTGACACATCATTGCATTCCAGCGGTTCTGGAGGTGTGTTTAGCTTCTAAGGGTACAATGGTTAATTTGCATATATTCAGCAGTGGTGCTCTGGGAGACATCTCGAGCTCACTCCAACCTGAATTATCGCAAATACCTTCTGTTTTAGGAAAGCAAACTTTTGTTTTTCTTAAGGTTGAACTCGATGGACGTATGTCTTTTTCACCCCCCCCTCCCAAAAATAACTATGAAAGGTTACGGCAGTCACTAGGGTTGGTAAGTAAGATAGTAATAATAATTACAAGCTAATGCCAATTTTATTGAGCTTGGAAATGGCCCAATAAAATTCAGCATGGCTTGGCAAGGGCTTCTCAGCCAGACAACCTCACGGAGTTATCTGTAGTATTTCAGTCTTCCCAGACACCTGTGAATGCATTTGTTTGAACATTTGCATGTGAGTGCGCAAAGGGTTAATTTTGTTTTTTGCTATTTTTCTGGCCACACCCCCTTTAGCACCTCCCTTTCCTTAATAACGTATTTAAATGTCCTAACTAGAGGAGATGTTCCTGGGTATATGTGTTTTGGTTATTTTTACATCCCCTTTGAAATTGGCCAGTACAAAAGATCCTCTTGGTTCAGGGTCCCTATTTCAGTAGGGTGAGAAGGACATAGAGTACAGGTCACATTTTCTTCAAGGACAACTAAACTAATTTTAGATGGAGGTTGACTGGGGAAGCCAGTGTATAAAGTTACACTTGTGTAAATATACCTCGAGGGCTCTGTTGTGTCTGTTCAAAGCTGTGACCTTTTCCTGTGCTTATTGCATCGCCACAGTTTTTTCCCCATTGCAGTAAAGGTAGAAGTCTTGCTATTACTATCATTGGAGTTCGCCCTTAATTCTGTCAGCAGCGGAGCATTGGCAGGGTTTTGGTAATGGGTGGACATGGTAATCTTTCCACTAGTTTGGTTGGTTTTCTCTTGATTGTCATATGATGTGGCAAAATAGGGTGCAGAGGCAGAGCAGTTTGTAGTCTTAAAGAGAACCCGAGGTGGGCAGATGGGACATAGAGGCATGATCTCTGCCTCATGACATGCCTCTGTTTGCCCACACCGCCGCTCTCTGCCCCCCCCCCCCTCGCTGTAGCCCCCTGAGACTAGCGACAATATTTGTCGCTATCTCAAAGGTAAACACAGGGGAGAGGGATTCCCTGTTAAAAACGCCCGCCAGGGGCGTTCCTACAGGGTTTCCTGAGCTGCTATTGGGCAGCTCTCTCTGGCCACGCCCCCTGCCACTCCCTCACCTCCCTGCACACTGTGAATGAGAGACACACAGTCTCTCAGTGCAGCGTCATGACTCAGAGGTCATGAAAGTGAAATTGGGCCAGTGTGGCCCACAGGAGCGGTGAAGAGCGGCGGTTTTGGCAGCTGCCTGATCCGCTCAGCCCCTCGGATCAGGTAGCCTATTTTTTTCTTATTTCATGAGCCCACCTCAGTCTCTCTTTAAGACCTGATGCTGATGAGGAATATGCGCCGAAATCATTACAAGAGCACCTGGCTGTAAAGCGATATACACGTACTAGACTAAAATTTGTCCAAGGTCGCCGATAAAGATTGTCTCGGGTTTGAATCAAGAGTGCATTTTCAGCGGTGTGTTTACATTCGGCGCCCGGCATCGTTTAAAGCAAATCCAAGGCGGTTTTGAAATAAAAAGTTGGTTACCTACCTAAGAAAAGGGAAGCTTCTGGGTTCTCTGGAGGCATCCCGCATCTTCCTTGAGGCCACCACCACCATTGCTTGGACTGCGTTCCTCTTTGTGCATGAGAGCAGCCATACTGTGCCCTCATGACTACGGTCATGCCTGAGCAGTAGCATAGAGCCACTCATGGGCAAGTATCTTCACCTGCTGCACAGGTGCGTCCATACGTGCACAGGACGTACAGGGCGGGGAGTGCGGCCACAAGAACATATCTGAACAAGTTCTTGTTGGTTATGTTCAGAGGGTGCCTGTGTGGCAATGGTGGGGTTGAGGAGGACACAAGAAGTCTATGGACTATCCAGAGGCTTCTCTCTACTTAGTTAAAGCGGACCCAAACCAAAAATGTTTTTTCATTCAAAATATTTAGTTGCACCACTCTGACACATACAAAGATAAATAAACACTCCTTAAAGCCTATGAGCATTTCAGTGCATGCTTTTCACCCTTCTCTTTTCATAACTAGGGTTATACACAGTGGCGGGGCCACGCTGGGGCTTACCCAGGCTTAAGCCCCAGCTGTCAACCTCTTAGCCCCCCCATAAAGCCCCCCCCCACGGGCCGTGGCCGCGCGGTTCAGAACTTCGGAACTTGGAAGGAAGGAAGGAGGAGGAGGAAGAGGGCTGGCCTGTCAGACGTCCCTGGTAATTATACTGACAGGCGCAGCCAGACACAGTCAGAACAGCCCGCAAGGGAAGGGGACATTCGTGGCAGTTAAATTTGAGTCACGTCACGTGACGACGTCCGTCACGTGACACTCACGCAGTGTGCAGCGCACTCAGTCTCCCCTTCGCCTGGCTCGCACAGCTTCAGAGAGAAGCTTGCCACTTTCGCTCCATCCGACCAACAGCCGCTGTAGGCAGCAGCAGCAGCACCAGACCAGACCAGACTGTGTCACTACTAGTGACTCGAGGTGGGTTACCGTGGGGTAGGCAGCCAACTTGAATGATTTTTTTTTTTGGGGGGGGGGGGGGGCATGTGATGTGATGCTGATGTGACTTGTGAGCCTGGGGCTCCCAGACCCAGCCCACCACTAGCCAGGCCTGAGCCTCCCTCCTTCTCTCTCTCTGTCTCCCCTCTACTCCCCAACCCACCCCTCACCACCTCCAGCCAGGCATGAGCCTGGGGCTCCCAGACCCAGCCCACCACCAGCCAGGCATGAGCTTCCCTCTCTCTCTCTCTCTCTGTCTCCCCTCTACTCCCTAACCCACCCCTCACCACCACCAGCCAGGCCTGAGCCTCCCTTCCTCTCTCTCTCTGTCTCCCCTCTACTCCCCAACCCACCCCTCACCACCACCAGCCAGGCCTGAGCCTGGGGCTCCCAGACCCAGCCCACCACCAGCCAGGCCTGAGCTTCCCTCCCTCTTTCTCTCCCCTCTACTCCCCAACCCAACCCACCCCTCACCACCAGCCAGCCAGGCCTGAGCCTGGGGCTCCCAGACCCAGCCCACCACCAGCCAGGCCTGAGTCTTCCTCTCTCTGTCTCCCCTCTACTCACCAACCCACCCCTCACCACCCCCAGCCAGGCCTGAGCCTGGTTCTCCCAGACCCAGCCCAATACCAGCCAGGCCTGAGCCTCCCTCCCTCTCTCTCTCCCCTCTACTCCACAACCCACCCCTCACCACCAGCCAGGCCTGAGCCTGGGGCTCCCAGACCCAGCCCACCACCAGTCAGGCCTGAGCCTGGGGTATCCCTCCCTCCCTCTCCTCTACTCCCCAACCCACCCCTCACCATTACCGGCCAGGCCTGAGCCTGGGGCTCCCAGACCTAGCCCACCACCAGCCAGGCCTGAGCCTCCCTCCCTCTCTCTCTCTGTCTCCCCTCTACTCCTCAACTCACCCCTCACCACCACCAGCCAGGCCTGGGGCTCCCAGACCCAGCCCACCGCCAGCCAGGCCTGAGCCTCCCTTCCTCTCTCTCTGTCTCCCCTCTACTCCACAACCCCCCCCCCCTCACCACCACCAGCCAGGCCTGAGCCTGGGGCTCCCAGACCCAGCCCACCACCAGCCAGGCCTGAGCCTGGGGCCTCCCTCCCTCTCTGTCTCCCCTCTACTCCCCAACCCACCCCTCACCACTACCAGCCAGGCCTGAGCCTGGGGCCTCCAGCACACCACCAGGGAGGCCTGAGCTGCCTTGGGGCCCCCAGTCCACCACCACCAGCCAGGCCTAAGCATGTGGCCTCTAGCACACCACCAGGCAGGCCAGAGCTGCCCTGGGGCCCCCATCCCACCACCACTACCACCACCAGCCAGGCCTGAGCCTGGGGCCTCCAGCCCACCACCAGGCAAGCCAGAGCTGCCCTTGGGCCCCCAGCCCACCACCATTAGACAGGCCTGGTTCCTCCAGTTCATCCCACCACCAGGCAGGCCTGAGCTTCCCTGGGGCCCCCAGCCTACCACCACCAGCCAGGCCTGAGTCCTTCCGCCCAGCCCACCACTATCTCTTAGGTGCATTTAGTGGTGAAGCGCTGTCTGTCATTACGTGCATTTACTGGGCAAACGCTGTCTCTCATTACATGCATTTACTGGTGAAAGGCTGTCTCTTATGTGCATTTAGTGGTGAAACGCTGTCTGTCATTACGTGAATTTACTGGTGAAATGCTGTCTCTTATGTGCATTTAGTGGTGAAACGCTGTCTGTCATTACGTGCATTTACTGGTGAAATGCTGTCTGTTATGTGCATTTAGTGGTGAAACGCTGTCTCTCATTACATGCATTTACTGGTGAAAGGCTGTCTCTTATGTGCATTTAGTGGTGAAACGCTGTCTGTCATTACGTGCATTTACTGGGGAAACGCTGTCTCTCATTACATGCATTTACTGGGGAAATGCTGTCTCTTATGTGCATTTAGTGGTGAAAAGCTGTCTGTCATTACGTGCATTTACTGGGGAAACGCTGTCTCTTATTACATGCATTTTACTGGGGAAATGCTGTCTCTTATGTGCATATAGTGGTGAAACACTGTCTCTCATTACGTGCATTTACTGGTGAAACGCTGTCTCTCATTACGTTCACTTACTATTGAAAGGCTGTCTTTCATTACATGCATTTACTGGTGAAAGTCTCTGTCATTACGTACATTTATTTAAAATTTTTTTTTATATGTAACCACATTAGCTGGTACAACTACATTACAGTTAGCAGCGCCCACATGACGTCAAGACCACGCCCACTCCGCTCACCGCGCAATTTCCCCCTTAAGCCCCGTCAGCCAGCCATTGTGCCCCTTTTGAGCCCCCCAAAAAATCTGAAGCTGGAGCCGCCGCTGGTTATACAGGTGGTAGCCATTTGCAATTCTGTGGTAGCCATTTGCAATTCCTCCTTTGCCGGACACCTCCTACTCCACCAGACTGCCGGATTCTGTCCCGGCAATATGAAAGGAAGGGAGGGGTTCCTCCAATAAATGTAAAATATTTTATATTTGTCATCATGCAGTTGAAAAAAAGCTGCTATTTACAGTATTATTATAATTTAGAAAATAGATATTACTTCTGAAATCTTGTATTTTTAATTTGGGTCCACTTTAAGTATCTAACTTTTTAAAAACAGAAACACCTTGGGATTACTTTCAAGAGGCAGCATGCCAAATCTTTAGCGACCCCCTGAGCTACCGCCAAGCGCATTCTTCTCCAAACTCCCCCGCCTAGGGGGAGCCTCTGAACTGCCGGGCGACAAAAATCAAAGGTGTGTTCTTAGATTTAGAACCACTGGGACACCATCAGTGTAAGGTCGCTTGATGGTGTATGGGCAGATCGAGAGATTGGGGAGAGATCTGTTGCCTGCCCATACACGAGAATACTGATTCCCGATCGTGACATCACACACACGCCCACATATATGCCAGCAACCACATGGGGTGCGTGTATGTGGACAGAAGACAGAGCATGGAGCCAGCTGCGGACACCGACAGGTAAAGTATACTGCACGGGGGACTTTTTTTCTTCTAGACAATCAGCAAGCTCTTATAGCTCATAGCCCGGCATAAGATATCAGCTTCATCAGCGCGCTCTTGAGTCAGGGCCAAGTTTTGCATCATAGTCTATATCATATTTATTACTATTTGAGCAACGCTGCGTTAAAACAAATCTCGAGAAAAGAAAGAAAAAATAGCAGAGAAGAAAAGGTAGATAGGAAAATTATTCCAGTACGGTAAAGTCTTACTAGCACAATCATAGTGGCAGGCCAAACAAAAATTTAAGCCCCTTACGCTTAACAGCTTCCCAGCACCCAGTTGGTAAAGTATTCATAAATCAACGAATTGACTATCTACATATCCTCACTAATTTCCAGATACAAACCCAATCGCAATCTCAGATCGGCACATGATCTTCTGTTGTCCTCCTCTAGAATCAACTCCTCACATTCACGTTTACAAGACTTCGCACGCGCTTCACCCCTCCTCTGGAATGCCCTCCCACAACACATCCGTCACTCGCCAACCTTTGTTACCTTTAACCACTTGAGGACCCACCCTTTACCCCCCCTTAAGGACCAGCGTTATTTTTTGTGATCTGTGCTGGGTGGGCTCTGCAGCCCCCAGCACAGATCAGCTGGCACACAGAGCGATCAGATCGCCCCCCTTTCCCCCCCCCCTATGGGGATGATGTGCAGGGGGGTCTGATCGCTCCTCCTGTCTGGCATGTTGCGGGGGGGGGGGCACCTCAAAGCCCCCCTCCGCGGTGAAATTCCCCCCTCCCTCTCCTATCTGCTCATCCCCGGTGATCGGGGCTGCACAGGACGCTATCCGTCCTGTGCAGCCAGTGACAGGCTGTCCCCTGTCACATGGCGGCGATCCCCGGCCGCTGATTGGCCGGGGATCGCCGATCTGCCTTACGGCGCTGCTGCGCAGCAGCGCCGTACAATGTAAACAAAGCGGATTATTTCCGCTTGTGTTTACATTTAGCCTGCGAGCCGCGATCGGTGGCCCGCAGGCTATTCACGGAGCCCCCCGCCGTGAATTGACAGGAAGCAGCCGCTCGCGCGAGCGGCTGCTTCCTGATTAATCAGCCTGCAGCTGGCGACGCAATACTGCGTCGCTGGTCCTGCAGCTGCCACTTTGCCGACGCGCGGTATAAGCGTGCGGTCGGCAAGTGGTTAAACGCTCTCTAAAAACACACTTGTTCCGACAAGCATATGCTCTACCTTAGGCCACTTCCCTTTGTACTAAGACCAAATTGCACTCCTACTAGGTATCCTAAAACACAAAGCCTCTATATATTTGCTGCTTACTACCCCTCCTCTTGTTCCCCCCCCCCCCCCCCCGCATTCCCTTTAGATTGTAAGCTCGCAAGGGCAGGGCTCTCTCCCCCTTTTGTGTCTTGGAAATCATTATACATTTTATTCATCATGTTAATTTTATCACTGTCATTACCAATTCTATAATTTGTATTTTGTATCATTCTTTGTATTTAGTCACTAATTATGTATCTTGTATTTTGGTGTACACCATTGTCTGTATTATTATGTACCCCATATTGGTTTCTTACTTTGTACAGCGCCACGGAATATGTTGGCGCCTTATAAATCAATAATAATAATAATAATAATAATCTAGATGGTTAATTGTACGACCAGCAACCTGGGTCATAGCCAATTCGGGGTAATGTACGCTAAATATTTCATATAGTAATTATTTTCCAATTTCAGACATTAGATGAATAAAGCAACTAATCATCTGTAACCTTAAAGAGTAACTGTCAGGCTGCAGAAGTTAATTTAAACCTCTATTCTCCTGTGTTAAACAGTTTAGAAGGAAGCCCAAAAGCCATTAGTGAAGATAAAAATCTCAGTTACCTTTGATGTGTGCTTATCAGCAAGGCTGTTAAAACCCAAGAGGACGCAAGCCGCATACTATACTGCAAAGCATTCTGGGGCCCTCCCCTCGGCTGCTAATGAGACGTTACAGCAGCTTGTAATCAGTCCAGCGCGTAGCACTGATAAATCTCCGGGCAGAGTACACTGCAGGTGTTAGCTATTGTTCCTAGCCACATGGCTCATTAATATTCACTGCACACTGTGTTGTTCAAGTACGAGCTTATCTGTGATCAGGAAGCAGGCAGGACATGACGACACATTTGACAGAAAAACATGGAGCCTGCCATGAGCTGTCAGGAGCATCTATCTCTGCATATACTATATACAAATTCTGTGAAATCCAAACGTGGACAGTGAAATGCATATGTAATGTAAGTACAGCCAATATTTAGCTACTGATATATGTGTTTATTTTCTCTGAGACCTTATACCTAACAGCTCCTCTTTAAAACAATCAGCCCCAACAAAACTACCGGTCATGACCTAATACAAGTATGACTATTCTTTTATGACAGATGTCCAAAGCCAGTATAGTTTTGAAGGGTAGTATAAAGAATCACTCTCTGTGTCATCTACATTCTACAACATTACCCTCAATTCTCAAGTAAAACAACACTTTTTCTTTTCATTCCTTTATACTTAGTGTCGATGGATATTTCCATCTTTCTGCAATCAATTTACGTGCAATTAAAAGGGCAAAATTAACTACTTTGCTCTTAACGATTACTTCCATTTCAGTGTTTAGTTCTAGGATGATTCCGAAGAGAGTTGTTAGTATATTATTATTCTTGGCCAGATCGAAAATCATATACCTCTATCCAGAATGGTCTAATTATTGGGCGGTCGGCCTACATATGCATATAGTTAGGTGAAGATTCTTTACATCTCCAGCATATATTTTTGGGCTTTTGCTTACCTTTTTTTATTTTTCCGGGGAGCAGATACCACTGCATTACCAGTTTATTTTGAACCAGCTGACAAGCAGGTATCTTTGAAGACCATATATTGTCCATAATCTTTTTCCACATCAAGTCATCAATTAATATATCTAACTCTTCAGGCCATTTATCATATACAATATTTTGAGTTATTTGATATGATTTTTTAAGGAATCTATAAATCCACAAATCTGTCCGAGAGGATACTTTTCTTTCCAAAAAAAGCTCTTCCAGATCATTTGGTACATTTGGTACTGATCTTAACGTTCCATATTCTTTTTCAAGTTTAGACATTATATTATGAGCTTGCGCAATAAAAAAGATCTTTAAAGGGTCATTTTGTTTATTAATATTCTCCCACTTCTCTTTGGATAGTAACAACATCAGGTCCCCCAAGGTGGCCCACTCCGTCAGCCCTACTCTCAGGGGACATTTTACACTCGGGGACTAGGTATCGTCCCGATACTGCACGCTGTTACTGCCACACACCCAATTGAGCATGCTAGCCCTACATCTTGCAGTATGTCCGATCGATACGTGCGACCAGAGCCGGGACAAGGTCCTCCAGCACCCAAGGCTGAGACACCAAAGTGCGCCCCTCCATCCCTGCCACCCCAGCTGTCACACACGGATTGCTATTACACTAAGAGGCGCCACAGGGCCCACAACCTCCCCAACACCTTAATACACTGCGCCCTGAGGCTGGAGCCTCTCCAGCCTATGCCTCGGCCCGGCCCTGCGTGCGACCAATTTCGGCCCTCTCTTGGCGATCGGCCGACACGTTGATCCATATCTATAATATTCGCATCGGATGGTTGATCGGCCGGCAAGTTGATCCCTCTATGATATGATTTTGAAGGTGCAACTGAACATGGCTACCTTCGGGCACCTGAGCACTTTTGAGAAAATTCTTTCCAGCATGCCAGATTAATCGCTTCAATCGATTTTAGCCAGAAATCGATCTAAACAACAATCTCTGCCAGATCAAGTAATTATGATTGAATTTGTGAGATATAGATGTCACAAATCGAGTAACGTTTGGGGACTTTTAGTGAATATACTTTTGAGTGGATACTTTAGGAAAGCCCTCATATTTACGTAGAAGTGGAAAGATTGTACAGTCAACATTGCATCATCAGGCTGGGTGCACACATTGCAGAAACGCTAGCGTTGTGTAAAACGCTGTGTTTTATGCAGCAATGTTAGTTAATGGGACGCAGAAAAAGATGCGGAGATCTGTGATTTACAGTATGCATTTTGCAAATGCTGATTTTGTTGCATAATATGCAGGATGGCTGTCAAAACGCACATAATGAAAGTCAATGGGAACGCAATCGTATGCGTTTTTCATGCATTTTTATATGTGTTTTATCATAAAAATACTTTTTTTTATGCTGGGTTTCCACTTCATGCTGTTTTCCTAGTGATTTGCATAAATGTAAATTTAAAAAACGCATAAAAAAAGCATGTATATTCAAACCACAAACGCATTAAAATGCACGCAGAACGCACCTGCATAGAACGCACCTTTTCACGCTATGCTATATGTGAACCTAGCCTCAATTGGCGACAGAGCGTGGGCTGCTCCAATCCACCGCCGGGTTTTCCGCTATATTTCTTTAGTCGCGCTCTGTTGCATGTGCCCGGCCGCATGCGTAGCTGAGAGCATCTTGCGCCTGCTTAGCACTACTGCACAGGCGCAAAACACTCCCAGGTACATGGCAGTTTGGCGCAAGATGAGCCGAATGACGGCTTACCCTCCTGCGCACAAATTCGGGTGGGGAGGAAGGCGTTTGTGTTAAATACTATACACCCTCTGAGTCGTCACAACTCAGAGCGTGAAGTAATTGCCGGATCCCTGAATTACCCGTGCCGGGGTATGCATTATAAAATTACTGCTATAGCCGTGGCATGCAGCGGCGGCGCCAAAAAGCCCTCCTTCGAGTACGGGAGCACAACGGGGGTGCACGTGGCCGCGCATGTAAGACAGAGCGTGGGGCGTTCTGATTCACCGCTGCCCAGCCTGGTATATTTCTTTGGTCACACTCTGTTGTGCAAGCAGGGCCATATCCTCGCCCCATCACACTCCCACAGCTCAGAGCGTTCTGCACCTGCTTAGTACTACTGCACAGGCGCGGAACACTCCCAGTTTCAGGAGCATGGCGGGGGTGCGGGCATGGCCAGGCATGTGCAACAGAGTGCGGCACGTTCTGATCCACCGCTGGCCAACCCGTTATATTTCTTCAGTTGTGCTTTGTCATGCATACGCGGCCCGGCCGCATGTGGGCCGTGCATGCGCGACTGAAGAAATATACTGGAATGGCCAGCTGTGGATCGGAATGACCACGAAAGGACAGTGAGGGAGCCCACAGCCTGAAGAGGTCTGGAGGAAACCCCAGGTAAGTATTGATACTTTCTTCTGATTTGTCTCAGGTTTCCTTTAAAGGGAAGATCCGCACTGCAAAAAAAAAAAAAAAAAAAAAACTGCACTCACCTGGGGCTTCTTCCAGCTCCTGGCAGTCGATCGGTGCTCTCGGCGCAGCTCCTCTCCCTCCCGGCGTCCAGCGGTGAAGAAGCCGACCTCGCCAGGTCGGCTTCCGTGTTAAAGGATACCTCCGAGGTGAAAAGTTAAAGGATACCCGGGATCCCGTCCGTTGGAAATGCCAACCTCGCCAGGTCTGGATCTTCTACACCTGCACGAGCTTGCGGCTGCGTTGCTCGCACTCATGTGGCCTGGATTGTTCTGAGTGGTCGCGGAAGTACTGCACCTGCACAAAACACTCCAAGCCACATGAACGCGATCGTGAGTGGCGCGGCTGTGCGCAGAAGGTTCCGACCTGGCGAGGTTGGCATCTCCAACGGAGGGGTTCCCGGGACATCGGAGCTGCAGCAAGGGACAGATCGGCTGCCAGGGGCTGGAAGAAGCCCCAGGTAAGTAGATCTCGGTTTTTTTTTTCACCTCGGAGGTGTCCTTTAAAGGTAGAGAAGGTAGCGCTCCACTCACATGGCACTGGATGTCTCCTCGGGACCTTCCACTATGTAACTATGTAACTAAGTTTATGTTCCATGCAGTGGCGTAGCTAAGGAGCTGTGGGCCCCGATGCAAGTTTGACATTGGGGCCCCCCAAGCACTCTATACATAACAATTGATACGGCGCACCAAAATCTGCCAATGGCAACTACAGTGTCAGAGGTGCAAGAAGGGGATGGGGAACAGTGTGTTAATGATTACTACAAAGTATCTATAGAAGTGATTATTATGAGCACAGGACCAACAGAGAGCTAATAATGTAGTTGAGGGAGGGCCTTTCGGGGCCCCTCTGGTCCAAGGGCCCCGATGCGGTCGCAACCTCTGCAACCCCTATTGCTACGCCCCTGGTTCCATGCACTGTGTACTCACTACTAAATGTAATGTACATTACTGCTTGCGTTTTTGCTGTACCATCACCGACCCTGTATGTGCCAAAAATAATTCCGGGTACAACCCCTGTTGTACTTGGCGAAATAAAATGATTCTGATCCCTTTAACTGTAAATTGAAAAAAAAAAAGTTCGATGTGTAGTTGATGAAAAGTGCATAGATCGCTTCATTTGACAGAGAGTTGGCCTGATGCACCAGCAGCTGCAGGCTCTGTCCTATAGCGAGGAGTAACAATGCAGCGGAGTCTATCGCTTTGAAGGCTCGGAGAAGCCGGTGAGGGGCGTGCAGAGCCCTCCAGTGTCCCGGGCAGGGAGGAGGAGGGTCTGGCCGCAGGAGGGTTGCCTCCTCCAGGGGGCGGGGACTCCGGAGTTCAGGACGGGACTCTCGCTAAAGAAAGTAGAAGTTCTGTCTTCCCAGCTGTTCCAGAGCGCGATACTGACATGCGGAGCAGCAGCAGCAGCCTCTACCGCTGACTGCCCAGCACCTCCCGGGACCCTGCTGAAACCCTCTACCTCCCAGCACCCTGCTGCCACCCAGGGGGCTCTGCCAGCCTGACTCTGACTCCCAGCACCCTGCTGAAACCCTCTCCCTCCCACCACCCTGCTGCCACCCAGGGGGCTCTGCCAGCCTGACTCTGACTCCCAGCACCCTGCTGAAACCCTCTCCCTCCCACCACCCTGCTGCCACCCAGGGGGCTCTGCCACCCTGACTCTGACTCCCAGCACCCTGCTGCCACTCTCCACCTCCCGAGACCCTGCTGCCACCCAGGGGGCTCTGCCAGCCTGACTCTGACTCCCAGCACCCTGCTGCCACTCTTC
Source organism: Hyperolius riggenbachi (assembly GCF_040937935.1). Lineage (NCBI taxonomy): Eukaryota > Metazoa > Chordata > Amphibia > Anura > Hyperoliidae > Hyperolius > Hyperolius riggenbachi. The sequence goes on along the minus strand of NC_090651.1, from coordinate 26,236,024 downwards.
ACCTCCCAGCACCCTGCTGCCATCCTCCATCTTCCAGCACCCTGCTGCTACCCTCCACCTCCCTGCTGCCACCCTAGGGACACTGCCAGTCTGACTCTGACCCCCAGCCTACTGCTGCCACCCCCCAGCACCCTGCTGTCAACCCGGGGGCTCTGCCAGCCTGATTGACTCCCAGAACCCTGCTGCCACTCTCCACCCCCCAGCACCCTGCTGTCACCCTCTACCTCCCTACTGCCAGCCAGGAGGCTCTGCCAGCCTGACTGACTGCCCAGCACCCTGCTGCCAATCTTCACCTCCCAGCACCCTGCTGCCACCCTCCACCTCCCAGCACCCTGCTGCCACCCTCCACCTTCCTGCTGCCACCCCGGGGGCACTGCCAGCCTGACTCTGACTCCCAGCAGCATGAAGGAGCCAACTCATTCCCACAGCCTGCAGAGAGGGAAGCCCTGATCTTGTCACTGTACTGGGGGCAACATGTGGGGCAGCAGCACCTGGCTGCTCTGCCTGGCACTGTGCGTGGCACTGCTGGAGGGGGTGCTATGCAGGCGGCTGCCTATGGACACCGGGCAGTGCGGGCTGCCCAAGACGGTGAGTGCCAACCCCACTTACCTGTCACCTCTATGGGGGGAACTGCTACCCACTGTCTGCATGTCTGCTCTATATGCTGTATCTATTACTATATGTAGGGTCTAGTTATTAGTATTATTCATTTGTATATGTAGATTATTATTATTATTCATTTTAGTTTGTCGATTACTATTATTATTTTCTATATGGTGCTTTCACAGTTGCAACAATTTAGACTCATTTTCAGCAAAAGTTTTGCTGTGGTGTTAGCCAAGGAAGGAAAAAGAAAGTTTTAATAACTTAACTTTTTTAATAAAAAAAAATTGAAAAGTTCTGTAACACAAACCTTTAGGCATTAGCATCCTTCTTCAGACATATTTTCAGGTGTATGTATAGACCTGAAGAAGGAATGTGGTTCCCTGTAAGGCTGTAACTTTATGTTCTGAAACTTTGTTTTTGGTTAGCCAATAAAACTGACTTTCACAACATCTAAAGCGAGCCATACATTGTACAATCGCACCACCGATCTACATGAATTTGACATTACAATCGTTTGACATTGCGCCTGACAGCCAAGAAACGTCATTACCAATCACATAATGTTATTGATCGCAGGATGATCGTGGTGCTATTGTTAAGGTGCCCATTAAAGGTACAATATGCGATCATTTGATCATATCTGTGAGATCGTAAGTATCCTGAAGATAATTATCAATTATTCCCGTAAATAGGTTAATTAGGGTATTTCCTTATTTCAGATACAATCATAAAACATTCAGATTGACAAAATCCTGTATTCCAATCGAGTATTGGATCGTTTTTTGTCACTTTTCTCCGCATGCTGCGTGGATTTCTGTACAATTCGGATTACATCTGAGAAAACTATCGTACAGTTATTGGGAACCTTTAACAACAATTTTTTTGCCCAATTAGAAGTTTTTAACGGTTCAAATGCCTAATTGGGAAAAAATATTGTATAATGTATGGCTGACTTAAAGGACAACTGAAAAGAGAGGGATACGGAGGCTGCCGTATTTATTTCCTTCTAAGCAATACCAGTTTCCTGGCTGTCCTGGTAAATTCTTTGCCTCTCAAAACTGGTACACACTTTCAATTACTATTGGTCAACCACTGACCAATTTTACCACTTTGATGTAGTAAGAGAGTTTACTGGATATTCTGTTCATAGTATTCGATATCTGCTGGCCCTCAAATTACATGGAGGTGGCAAAATTGGTCAGTGATTGGCCAATCAAAATTGATGGATGTGTACCAGGCTTAATACTTTTAGCCATAGACCCTGAACAAGCATGCAGCAGATCAGGTGTTTCTGACATTATTGTTAGATCTGACAAGATTATCCACATGCTTGTTTCTGGTGTGATTCAGACACTACTGCAGCCAAATAGATCAGCAGGGCTGCCAGGCAACTGGTATTGTTAAAAACGAAATAAATATGGCAGCTTTCATATTCTCACTTCAGTTGTCCTTTAAGTTTTTTTTTCTTCTATGTAACAAATTATTTCCAAGGACTCTTTTCTGCTGAGCCTGAGGGAACAGGCTTGTCAGTTACGTGACTCCGTCTCTCCGTAGATATCTGCGCTTCTCAGCTCTGAGGATCACCTGCTGTATAACAGCTTCCAGCTGACCCTCTTGTTTTGTATCGAGTCACTCTGTCGCTACTTTCTGCAGTTTGTCACTTTTTTTTTTTTTTTTGCAATAAGCTTCCTGCATGCCGTAAACATTGCAAACACATTCTAAAATATGTGTGCATTCGCAAAGGCTTACGCAGTTGTGTGCAGGTGTTTTTTGCATGCCCTTTGGTACACAACCCGTTCATTACAGTTTACAAAAAAGTCACTCCTGCTGTGTGTGTATTTTTGGCATTCCTGTTTATTATCATTATTATGCTCTAAATCTGGGTACACGCTATGCAATTTATACTTCTGATTCTATCTGAGCAAGTGATCTGATCGATATTCAGATCTGATATTGATCGGCCATAAAAGAAAGCTAGCCTGCACATGTATGGGATTTTTCCAAATTCCGATTGGATTTCTGATTGTTTTTCAGACTGGATATCAATGAAAAGGACAACACCGGGAACGATAGCCAGTATTTCGATTAATATAGCAAGTAAAACAGACAACATTTTCCAGCGTGTCCAATCTGCTTACAGTCACGAAAGACGTCGATTTCGAACTGTAATGGGTCGGTGGCACCCAGTGGGCTGTACAATTTTTTGCCCGATTTGATCTTTTTCTAGATCTGATTAAATTGCATGGTGTGTGCCCACCATTGTAAAGCACTGAATTTTTGTAGTGCTTTACGTATACTTAATATGTTGGCTATTGTTCTTTGATTTCAGCTAGTTATTATTTAGTATTTATATAGCGCCCACATCTTCCGCAGCGCTGTACAGAGTATATTGTCTTGTCACTTATCTGTCCCTCAGAGGGGCTCACAATCTAATTCCTGCCATAGTCATATGTCTATATCGTGTAGTGTATGTATCGTAGTCTAGGGCCAATTTATGGAGAAGCCAATTAGCTTATCTGTATGTTTTTTGCGATGTGAGAGGAAACTGGAGTTCCATGGAGGAAACCCACGCAGACACGGATAGACCATACAAACTCTGTGTAGATAGTGCCCTGGCTGGGATTTTACCGGGGACCCAGCGCTGCAAGGCAAGCTTTCTAACCACTGCGCCACCGTGCTTATTAATAATTGCAGTAATAATTGCAGTATTTGTATAGCGCCTTTCTCCTGTCGGACTCAAAGCGCTTGCGAGGCAGCCACTAGAGCGCACTCAGTAGGCAGTAGCAGTGTTAGGGAGACTTGCCCAAGAAACTCCTTACTGAAATAGGTGCTGGCTTACTGAACAGGCAGAGCCGAGATTTGAACCCAGGTCTCCCGTGTCAGAGGCAGAGCCCTTAATCATTACACTATCCAGCCACTACATTAAGTGATTATTAAGTGATTTCCCTAACTATACAAAGAGCTTTCAATCTAATGTCCTTGTCATAGCTATAGTCTAATGCATGGTACATACAATGCAATTTTTCCATCAGATCGGAGGAAAATTTCCTGTCATTGGATAATTGCATGGTGTGTACCAGGCATGATGTTTCACATATGGAGGTTGATAAGAGCATGATAGATAGGACAATCAATCATTTACTCCCTGATCAAGAAATCAATTGAGAAGTATTGATTGATTTGTCCACCTGTCTACTTGATCTAAAGAAGATTTCAGCTAAAATCTAATCGCTAGAAAACAATTAAACTGTTGAAAATGCACAACTTGCTGCATGATTTGCGAAAATGCATGTAAAATGCACGTAATGTATCTCAATGGAGACGTAGAGGAATGCGTTTTAAAAATGAATTGTCTTTTGCTCCATTGATAGGGAGAAAGTATTAAAAAACTCAAACGCACGCACAAACGCAATTGTACACAAAGCGCACCAAAAAATTACAGAGGCACAGTGCAGAAAATGCATGGTTCACTGAACTGCACTGCCTAGTGTGCTCCCAGCCTTAATCAAAGTGTTCGTGTTGACAGAATCAACGCATGCATGGCCAGTCTAATCTCTCTACCATAATCCAGGGCGAATTTTGGAGGGACCTACATTAACCTTCCAGAGGTTGATAAATGCAGTTAAAAGGTGCTTTTTGATCCCAAATTCACCTGCAGGCATTGGGAGGGTGCAACCTCTGCCAAAACAGTTTTGGATGTTTATCTCTAAATAAGATATAGTAATACGAAATAATGTAATATATAATGTATTGGCAAGTTGTATATTTTGATATATGTTTTAGATCATCCCTTTCAGATATGTAGAAGGGGAATAGTAATAGCTCGGCGGATCAGTCAAAAACCAGCCTTATCAGCCTGACGGCAGCCTGTACTCACAGGCAAACTGTGGTCAGAACGACTGTCCCGCGTTGGGTCTGACAAACCGTAGTTTAAAAAAATCTGCCGTGTGTACGCGCTTTTTAAAGGCCAGTTAGGCCGTATAATATATACTGTGTGGATGTACATAAACAAATATATAGTATGGTAATTGTCTAGATTTCTGTGTGTGTCTATGATATGAGTCTTTGTTAAAGGACTGAAAAGAAACTATTTTCTATATTGCCCTCAGATTTTTGTGACACATAACACATTGGAGCAAATGTATCTAAAGGTGGGTACACACATCAGATAAAAGTCTTTAGAAAAGGCAAGATCACAGACCAATTTTACCCCCTTCCATGTAGTATGAGATCCATACCTGCACAGTCTATTCTATTGAGCTGAACTCCCCATCAGATAAAAATCTTTGCAAGATTCTCTACACAAAGATGGTACACGTGCAACAGATCAGTATCTGCAAAAGATCAGTTCCTGCAAAAGATCCGTTCCTGCAAATTGCATTCATAGTCTATGATATCTGCAGATCTCATACACACCTTGTTTAACAGACATTTCATTTTCCAAAGACTTTTATCTGATGTGTGTACCCACCTTAACTACTTTGGCCTCCTGGACGTACTAGCTACGCCCAGGAGGCCATGTGCGCGTCCGCGCGCTCCCGGACGCGGTTCGTTAGCCATCAGTGAATCGGGCTATGGTGCCCGATCACTGATTCCTCTCCCCCGCAGAAAAAGCGACAGCTTCTCTCGGAAGCTTCGCTTTTTCTGGCTGTAACGTCCCCCCTGCGTCGCTCTAAGCGTATGTTACGCTTAGAGTGACGTCATGTAAACAAACTCATGGCCGCCATCTTGTGGCCAAAATGTAAAACTACAACTAAAAGTGAAAAAAATAAAACTCAAGACACATTTACATTATAAAACTATGGTTTACATCCCACCCTCCCAAAAATACCCAAATAAAATGTTTAATACAAAAAAAAAACAAAAAACATTACAATAAAAAAAATTATGTAAATATTTACCTAACTTTTTAAATATCAATGTAAAGATGAAATATTTCTATTTTTTTTTTATTTTAAACTTGTAAATAGTGATAGATGCAAAACGGAAAAAATGCACCTTTATTTCCAAATAAAATATTTTCGCCATACATTGTGATAGGGACATCATTTTAATGGTGTGATAACCGGGACGTATGGGCAAATACAATACGTGAGTTTTAATTATGGAGGCATGTCTTATTTTAAAACTATAATGGCTGAAAACTGAGAAATAATGAATTTTTTCCGTTTTTTTCTTATTCTTCCTGTTAAAATGCATTTACAGTAAAGTGGCTCTTAGCAAAATGTACCCCCCAAAGAAAGCCTAATTGGTGGCGGAAAAAACAAGATATAGATCAGTTCATTGTGATAAGTAGTGATAAAGTTGTAGGCTAATGAATGGGAGGTGAAAATTGCTCGGATGCATAAAGTGAAAACGACTGAAGGCTGAAGTGGTTAACTACCATTTTTAGAAAAAAAAAAGTGTTGAGTTGTTCCTCATTAGTTCCAGTTGCATGGTTTTCACACCTTTTGCACATGCCAAGCAACCTACTTATCCAGTGAGCCTTGACCGATGTAGTGTGAGTGTTGGATGCTTTGTTTAGTGGGAATGTTGTATACTGCATGTAGTGTTATTATTGTATGCTATGTGTAATGTGAATATTGTATGCTATGTGTAGTGTAAATGTTGTGTGTTATGTGTAGTGTGAGAATTGTACGCTATGTGTAGCAGGGCTGTGGAGTCAGTACAGAAATCTTCAGTGTATGATACCATCAGCTCCTGGACTCCGACTCCTCTAATGTACCTACTGTAAAACAATCTTGTTTGGGGAAAGTATGTAACATAAAAGGCATTTCAACACTGTCAAAGCTTAGGAATTTTAAAGCTGTATTAAGATAAGTATCTGCTTTTGGGAACAAAACAAAGCTCCTGGCCAGGAAGCTGACACACTACCCTGTCAGCTATCCCAGCCTGTCATTGCTAATGTGAATGCGACGGCAGGTTGTCTGTAAAGTAAGATTCACCGGAGCCCCACATCAGCTGGATGCTGGCGTGTAGCCCTGCCACCTTGCAGAAAAAGGCCTCAGCCCTTTCTAATGGTGGCCATACCTGGTACAATAAAAACGTTCGATTTTCCCGTTTATTCGATCTAAATGATCGAATTGAATGAAAGTTGAAAATATTTTTTTTTTCGATCAAGAAATTCGAACGATTATCCCGTTTTTTCTGGAAAAATGATCGGACATGCTGGAAAAATCATTATATTCGATCTAATGGAATAATCAAACTAAATTATCTAATTGAAAAATTGTACCATGTATGGCCACCTTAAATCTAATTTACGAGCCCTTGGTAGGAGGGCATGTAGAGGGTGCAGACAGGAACAAAGAACATGGATCAGACCCTAGGCAATGTGACTGTGGGTACATGTAAGAGTGATGTGCAGGTACTCTGAAGGAGAATGAGGGGATTCTTCCTCTATTACACATTCTTCATGCACAATCTGAACATCTATCAGGCCCTAGGCAATGTAACTGTGGGTACATGTAAGAGTGATGTTCAGGTACTCTGCAGGGGAATGAGGGGATTCTTCCTCTATTACACATCTGAACACGGATCAGACCCTAGGCAATGTAACTGTGGATACATGTAAGAGTGATGTGCAGGTACTCTGCAGGGGAATGACTGGATTCTTCCTCTATTACACATTCTTCATGCACAATCTGAACATCTATCAGGCCCTAGGCAATGTAACTGTGGATACATGTAAGAGTGATGTGCAGGTACCCTGCAGGGGAATGAGGGGATTCTTCCTCTATTACACATTCTTCATGCACAATCTGAACATCTATCAGGTCCTAGGCAATGTAACTGTGGGTACATGTAAGAGTGATGTGCAGGTACTCTGCAGGGGAATGAGGGGATTCTTCCTCTATTACACATTCTTCATGCACAATCTGAACATCTATCAGGTCCTAGGCAATGTAACTGTGGGTACATGTAAGAGTGATGTGCAGGTACTCTGCAGGGGAATAAGGAGATTCTTCCTCTATTACACATTCTTCATGCACAATCTGAACCAAGTGTACGGGTGAGAGAAACCTCTGTGTTCAATGTGCACAACATTCTCCGTGGATTCACCAGAGCCCTGCAGGGAGTGCATATGCAGAGTATAGTACTACTTACTGTATAACTTAAAGGAATCGTCAGGCAAAAAATCAGCGTTACTCACCTGGGGCTTTCTCCAGCCCCTTGCTGCTGACTGTCCCAACGCCGACCGCTCCGCTCTCCGCCGCCGTCCCGGGCTCCCCGCAGGGTGCAGAGGACGACCTCGACTGGACTGCACAGTGCGCCGCGGACAACGTGGCCATGATTGACAGCGGCGCTTCACGCAGGCGCAGTAAGAACGCCCACGAGGTCATCCTCTGCACCGTGCGGGGAGCCTGGGACAGTGGTCGGCGTGGGACAGTCGGCTGCAAGGGGCTGGAGAAAGCCCCAGGTGAGTAACGCTGATTTTTTTATTTTTTGCCTGATGTTTCCTTTAACTACTTGCCTAGCACGTAACTCCGATTGACGTGAACGCAGCGGCAGCCCCAATTGTCCTAGGGCGGTGTTTTGCAGAAGATTGCGTGCGCCGATGAGCGCACATCTCCGCTTGAGTGGCAGAGCTCCACTCCGCCATCAGTCTCCCAGCGGCGATAGCCGCTAGGAGACTGTTAGACAGCAAAACTGCCGTCTATTTACTCTGTACAGCGCTCTTACTGAAAAGCAGTGCTTTGCCTCCTGAAAACAGAAGGAATTTACAGTAATCCTGAGCTAAGGTCGGGGCGGAAAACCGCAGCTAAGAGCGGTAATCCCGACCTCTGCATGGGGTAGCCGCCGGGAGGTTTGTGCAGAGTACAGCGCGCAGCAAGCGTTTCTACATACCTCCCGGGATCCCGACGTTGGCTGGCATTCTTCTTCCTCTCCTCCGGGGCTCTGCTTCCTGCTGGTGAGATCGCCGCCTGTCGTCATGATGACAGCCGGCAATTTCATTTCAGAGTTGCAGCGCCACCCGGAGGATGGAGGCTTAACTGCAGCGCTGGAGCCAGGGAGGTGAGTGTAGAGCTGCTGCAGATCTCCCTGGCAGCACGATTTATTCCAGGTTTTAGGGTCTGAAAGGGTGCGAAAAATTTGCACCGCTTTTAGACCCTTAGGGCCCTTTTCCATTAGCAGTCGCTAGCGTTCGTGCTGAACGCTAGCGATTGCTGAATCGCAAAATGTAAAAAATGACCGGCGATTTCCCGACGTTTGCGGCCGCGATTTTGCTATGCTAAGCACTGCATAGCAAAATCGCGGCAATAATCGCTCCGCCGCGCGATCGCGATCAGGTAAAAAACGAATCGCGGTAGTGGAAATGACCTACCGCGATTCCTATGTTAAAAGCAAACTGTAGCGATTTGTAAAATCACTAGCGGTTTGCGGTTTTGCGATTCAGCCATCGCAAACGCCGTAGTGGAAAAGGGCCCTAAAATCCGGAAAGAATCATAATGTCAAAGGGGGTTAAGGTGGCCATACATCAGGCGACTTGGCGGCCGATCGACCATCTGGTTCGCTTATTATAATTGGATGAAAGTCGGTGCCACCAAGTTAATGCCCGATTTACGATGCAACTAATTTTGGGGTGAAATTGGTTGCAGGTATTCATTGGACATGCTGCAAGATGTAGGAGCGACATGTTTGATCAAGTGCACGGCGGTAACGCTAGCGATATCGAGATGAGCGACGAACGCATTGGAACCCTTGCCGGCCGGCGCTGCCCCCCCCAGTGTTAAATGTGTCCCTCAATTACTCGTGCATGAATACTTTACCTGTCAGTGTCTGCCGTGCTCCGTCCCCGTACATGTTTCCTACGTGGTTGGCGTTGTATATGTGACGTCACATATGTGCCCACGTTACGCTAGCAACGGAGCCAGCAGCAGACACTGACAGATAAAGTATACTGCATGGGGCACCGGGGACGCATTTTACATTAGCAGGGACAGTGCCGGAGGAGGCGGCGGATGCGGCGTCACAAGACCGATTCCCGAGAGAGGCTCCCGAGGCTCCTTTTGCTGAATTTGATTTCCTAATTTGGCACTGTTATTGGTCCGAGGAAGCGGACTCAGACCCGCGAAACGTGTTGCCTGTGCTAAAAATAAAATCTTTTGTTATTACAAAGATTTCGGAACTGCTTTTAAAAGCTTTTATAGACCACCAGGAAGCCTCTTTTATCCAAATTGTGGATTCCCGAAAGATTTCATGTTGAAATCGATCAGGAATCGGTCTGCGGTGTATAGGCAGCCAACAGATCTCTCTCCGATTAAGGCCCATACATACACGTACAAATGTCTGTACAGACAAGTGTTGAGCGACGGTTCGTGCGACGGTCTGTTCGTGTGGACACAGCAAGCGACAAAGACTGTCAGCAGACTGTCAGCAGACACAGCCATGATTGAGCGATTCAACTGGTGAATCTCTTGCGACTTTTGTCTCACAGACCGTGGCTTAGTCTGTTGGTGTCCTGTCGTGAGTAGGAAAGTCTTCTACAGACAGCAGAGTCGCTACCATAGTACTACTACTATACATAGTCTTCTACAGACAGCAGAGTCGCTACCATAGTACTACTACTATACATAGTCTTCTACAGACAGCAGAGTCGCTACCATAGTACTACTACTATACATAGTCTTCTACAGACAGCAGAGTCGCTACCATAGTACTATTATACGTAGTCTGTGGCAGACTGCTTCCGTCGTGTTGTCACTCTTTCTATTGTCACGTGTGTACAACCGTCACAAACTTAAATTGTTGCTGCCATAAATATGCTGTTGTCTCTTGTCTGTTTGTCGTTGCCTCACAACTACAGACAAATGTATGCCGTGTGCTGGGAACACACAATAATTTTTTCCCAGCATTAAGGCCCATACAGACGTCGGACTTTTACGAACGTGGATCGCTCAAAATCAGTCTAATCACCCGAACGACAGTCTGTACACACGCCCGATTTAGCGTGCGGACGACTGAACGACGGGACATTCAAACGACCCGTCGTTCGCAAAAGTCCAACGTGTGTATGGGCCTTTAGAGAGACATCTGTCTCTTGGTCAGTGTGCCCATAGATCGCCTGATCACTGGGGAGTAGAGCAGTGTCCCTGCTAATGTAATAATGATGCTATGGTAAGGATCTGATCTGCGTGATAATGATCCTATGTTAAATTGGATCCGAGATGAAAAACTATAGGTGACCATACACTGGTCGATTTGCCAGAACAGATGGATCCCTCTCTGATCGAATCTGATCAGAGAGGGATCGTATGGCTTACTACTGCAAACAGATTGTGAATCAATTTCAGCATGAAATCGATTCACCATTTGTGCTGCCGCCGCCCCCCCCCTTCCCCCCGCCAGCTATACATTACCTGATCTGGCCGTCGCGAGTCCCCCGGTCTCCACTGTCTTCTTCTCCACGCTCGGCTCCTCCAGCTTCACTTCTTCCTGTCCAGGGAAGTTTAAACAGTAGAGGGCGCTCTACTGTTTAAACTTCCTGCCTGGACAGGAAGAAGTGAAGCCTGCCGGACTCGGAGCCCAGCGCGGAGAAGCAGCGGTGACAGCGGGGACTCGCGCCGGCGGAACAGGTAATGTATTGCTGCTAGCATCGGTCGTCGGACATTCGAACGCCGCTATCGACGCACTCCCGACCTGCCGACGATCGAGCAAAATCTTCTGCATGGTCGGATCGGTCGGAAATCAATCGTTCGGTCAGCATTTGCGCAACGATTTTACAGCAGATTCGATCACATTGATTGAATCTGCTGTATATCGGCAGGAAAATCGTCAGGTGTATGGACCCCTTTAGACAAGTAACTTTTCTGTATATCTTATCTAAAATTTAGATAGTTTACACAGCAAATCTAGCTGCAAACAGCTTCAACAGTTTCATGTTTATTTATTCCTGTGATACAATGACAGCGGCCATGTTTTGTTTGTCACATTACACACAGGCAAGCTGCAACTGCATCTCCAGCCCTCAGCTCACTCCCCTCTCCTCCTCCCTCCTCCCCTCTGCCTCTGAAATCTCTGGCTAGTAACCTCCTCCTCCTCCTGCCCAGACTGAGCTCCCATAAGCCCTTGCTACATGGAGTGCCAAGGCGCTTTGAGCTGAGGATGAGGCTTGTTTAGTTTATAGGGAATTCAAGTATTAAAACAAAACAACAAAATCAATATTTGGCTTGAGGAATGCCCTATAAACTATATGTAAAGGTGGCCATACACTGGTCGATTTGCCATCAGATTCGACCAACAGGTAAATCCCTCTCTGATCGAATCTGATCAGAGAGGGATCGTATGGTCACCTTTACTGCAAACAGATTGTGAATCGATTTCAGCCTGAAACCGATCACAATCTGTGGAGCTGCCGCCCCCCCCCCCCCCCCCCTCATACATTACCTGTTCCGGCCGGTGCGAATCCCCTGGTCCCCGCCGTCTTCTTCTTCTCCGCTTCGGGCTCCAGACCGTTCCTGCAGCTACTGAACTTCTTGTCCAGGGGAAGTTTAAACAGTAGAGGGCGCTCTACTGTTTGAACTTCCTGCCGGGACAGGAAGTTCTGTGTAGCTGCAGCCAGTCCGGAACCCAGCGCGGAAAGAAGACAGGGGGATCAGGGGACTCGCGCCGGCCGGAACAGGTAATGTATACCCGCTGTATTGCGTCGGTCATCGGGCATTCGAACGCTGCTATCGACGCACTCCCGACGCGCCGGCGATCGAGAAAAATCTTCTGCACGGATGGATCGACGGGAACGATCGATTTCAGACGGAAATTGATCGTTCTGTCAGCGGTGTGCGTGGCGATTTCACAGCCGATTCGATCACTGTGATCGAAACGGCCGTATATCGGCGGGAAAACCGTTAGGTGTATGGGCCCCTTAAGGAGCACAATTATGCAATGAGTAAAAGTTTATCTCAGATCCACTTTAAGGACCTCATCATGTGGTGTGTGTGGTGGGGGCAGGGCGTCCACAGAGCTTTGATACAAATCCTATTTATCAGGCCATGCTCTGGGGATTCCGGCATTATTTGCGCACCCCGGGGTGTCTGTGAACTGGGAGTGACTGCTGAATGGAGGCTGGATGGGGAGAGGAGCTCACAGAGGAAATCCCTCAGGGACACACTGCACTTGTGTTGGGATAATTCTTATTGACCCTCCAATGATTATGACACAGCTATTAACAGTGGATGCCCATAGGATGGGTAAATGGACATGGAGGGAGGCTTTGTTCTGAGTGTAAATGATTAATAGCTGCAGCATTGTCTGGAAATTGTTTTAGCACCTTGGATTGTCTGGGTCATTTTGCTCATATAATGAAAGAGCAATGCTGGAGGAGTCATTACACATACTGTACATTCCTTTCCTTATACAGCTGTCTGACCAGCAGGGCTGCCAGGCAACTTGTATTGATGAAAAGGAAATAAATATGGCGGCCTCCGTATACCTCATACTTCAGTTCCCCTTTAAGCTAAAATCTATTGAATATCTATGGGCAGCGTGTGGAACAAATAGATCCCTCTCTGATCATATGTAGATCACAGAGGGATCTATCTTTTTTGCTACATTGAATGGCATGACAGATGTACGGGCAGCATCAGGTATAGTGATGTATGGTAGATAGATGGATGACCACACAGACTAGTAGATATACTGTATATATGCAAAATGAAGATTTCAATTTATATTTCTGTAGACTTTCGATAAATTCCTGACTTGATCACGTAGTGGTCAGCGCTCTCAGGTTTGAAACCCTGCCAGGGCACTATCTGCACTGAGTTTGTATGGTCTACCCGTGTCTGCGTGGGTTTCCTCCAGGCACTCCGGTTTCCTCCCACATCCCAAAAACATACAGATAAGTTAATTGGCTTCCCCTTAAATTGGCCCTAGACCACGATACATACACTACAGGATATATACATAGACATATGACTATGGGAGGGATTAGATTGTGAGCCCCTCTGAGGGACAGATAAGTGACAAGACAATTGGCCTCAATTCACTAAGCTTATCTCCTGTCTTTAATAACGTTTCTAGAGTTATCACCATGGTGACGAGGCATGTAGTATTCAGGAAACATTTTACCTCAGGCAAACCTAAACTTAACTCTTCTGTCTGTAAGTTAACTCTTGAATCCTTAAAATAACTCCAGAATTCTAAAGTTAAAGAGACCCAGAGACGAACTACCTACCAGTTTTATACATACCTGGGGCTTCCTCCAGCCCCATCCGCCTGAACCGGGTCCCATCTTCTCGGCCAGTCGAGCCAGTCGATGCAAGCGCAGTGCGTTACCTCCGTACTGCGCAGGCGCATGCGTATAGAGACGGAGGGAGCCCCTGTGCATGCGGAAGACTGGTGTCGGGTCCGGCGGAAGTGACGGGACTCGGTACCAGCGATAGAGGCAGCGGAGGACGGTGGCATGGAAGCGATCCAGGCTTATGGGGCTGGAGGAAGCCCGAGGTATGTATGAAATCTTTTCCTATTTTTTAATATGCTTCGTCACTGGTTCCTGGCTCAGGCTGTTAATTAACCTCCCTGGCGGTAAGCCCGTGCTGAGCACGGGCTATGCCGCCGGGAGGCACCGCTCAGGCCCCGCTGGGCCGATTTGCATAATATTTTTTTTGCTGCACGCAGCTAGCACTTTGCTAGCTGCGTGCAGTGCCCGATCGCCGCCGCTACCTGCCGATCCACCGCTATACGCGTCGCCGCAGCTGCCACCCCCCCCAGACCCCGTGCGCTGCCTGGCCAATCAGTGCCAGGCAGCGCCGTGGGGTGGATCGGAGTCCCCTTTGACGTCACGACGTCGGTGACGTCATCCCGCCCCGTCGCCATGGCGACGGGGGAAGCCCTCCAGGAGATCCCGTTCTTTGAACAGGATCTCCTGATCTCCGATCGCCGGCGGCGATTGGAGGGGCTGGGGGGATGCCTCTGAGCAGCGGCTATCATGTAGCGAGACCTCGTCTCGCTACATGAAAAAAAAAATAAAAATAAAAAAAAAACGTATTTGCTGCCCCCTGGCGGATTTTGCCAAACCGCCAGGAGGGTTAACTGCGTGTGAAAATAACTACAGAGGAGGTAACTTAAGGAATGAATAGATAAGATAACTCTCTCTCTGTGTGGTGGCAAGTTTTCTCTTGCCTTATTATCTCCAGCATGATCTTAGTGAATTGAGGCCAATATGTCAGCGCTATGTAAGTACTAAATATTAATAATTGTGAACTACTGTTGTCTTACAGCAAGAAGAGTTGAATTCTTTCTTGTGGACTGTAAAGAGAAATCCACCCGCTTATCTCTTTGGAACCATCCATGTTCCTTACACCAGGGTGTGGGACTTCATACCCCATAACTCCAAGAAAGCCTTCCAGGAGAGCAGTAATGTCTACTTTGAGCTGGACCTTACAGATCCTTACACGATCTCTGCCCTGGCCAGCTGTCAGATGCTCCCACAAGGAGAGAACTTGCAGGATGTTCTGCCCAAGGATCTCTACCGGAGACTCAAGAGGCACTTGGAGTACGTCAAGCTGATGATGCCTCACTGGATGACTCCGGACCAGAGGGGCAAGGGTCTCTATGCCGATTACCTGTTCAATGCCATTGCTGGGAACTGGGAAAGGAAGAGGCCCGTGTGGGTGATGCTCATGGTGAACTCTTTGACAGAAGCGGACATCAGGTCTCGAGGAGTACCTGTGTTGGATTTATATTTAGCCCAAGAAGCAGACAGGATGAGGAAGAAGACTGGAGCTGTGGAGAGGGTGGAGGAGCAATGTCACCCCCTCAACCGGTTAAACTTGTCACAGGTAGGACCCTGGCTTTCTCTTTATCTGAGTTATTGGGACCTCAACCCAAAAGTTTTATTCTGATTATCACTACTTGTTAAATATGGTACACAAACTTTATGAAGACTTTGAGGTGTTGCAACTTGTTTGTATGTCCCTGTGCCGTCCATAGTTTTCTTGTTGGTGTTGGAATAGTTTGCTGGAGCAACCATTGTTCACTAAAGGTGCCCATACACTCGTCAGATTGGCAGCAGATAGATAAGAAATGCATCTGATGATCTATCTGATGCGTTTTAAGAACATTTTTTTACCAGGATAGAATTCCAATAGATTTCAGTTTGAAATCTATTGAAATTCGATCTGATGGCATTTTTTTGCCATCAGATTTCCATTAAGGCCAATGCAAAATGATAAGCAATCTCATCAGATCGACCTAAATTTTCCATCCTGCCAGTTCAACAGAAATCCATCGAAATCGATCGAAATCGGCCATCGATCGGTCGATTGGCCAACCGATTTTCAATCGATCAATCGATCGATCGATCTGGATCGATCGGTCGGCCAGAAAATCGGCTCAGTGTATGGGCCCCTTTAGTCTAGAGCTGTCCAACTACAGTCCTCAAGAGCCAAGGTCCTCACACATTTTAAGCTCAGCTCAAATGAATTTATTGGATTGAAACAAGAAAGGAGTGGTAAATGAAATAGCAGCTGAGGCCTAATTGGTGGCTGCTGAGCCCTAATTGGTGGCTGCTGAGCCATTGCAACGCAGGTGGAAGTTTCTGAAGAGGTTCGGCAGACTTTGGAAACAAAGTCAAAGCCACAACTTTGATCCAGAGGAGGGGGCACAGTGTCACCTGTGACACAATGGGCTCGATTCACAAAAGAGTGCTAACTGATAGCACGGCCGCTTTTGCATTTCGCGCGATCGTGATTTTTTGCGGCAAACGATAACGTTTTTGCGCACAAACGCAAATTTTCGTGCGCAAACGATATTGGTTTTGAGCTAAAAATTTGCGTTTGCACGTGAAAACGTAATCGTTTCACGTGAAAAATTTCGCGATCGCGCAAAACTTTCAAGTTTGCGCGAAAATGGCCGTGCTATCAGTTAGCACTCTTGTGAATCAAGCCCTATGACTTCAGATCAGTTACGTATTTAAGCCTGAGACCACCTGTCATGGCAGACTCTGTCTTTTTACCGGAGGTACTCTTAGTTACGGAACTCTTTTGTTAGGCCTTAAAGCCAATGTTACAGAGAAAAATAAAGTACAATCATGGATACCCAACATGGGCTCCATATATCGTAAACAAAAAACATGTAACAACAGGTGAATAAAGATCACAGCAGAGCAACAAACAATTCTTGGAATGTATTGTGTCAGTATATATACTGTATAATATGATGATAACATTGACATTATCATGCATGCAGAGATAATGTAACTTTTCTAGGATTGTAGGTACATATGAAGGCTCTATCCATTAGGGAGAATCTATGGCTGATGATATTAAGACAGTGGTTCTCAACCTTTTCATCACATGTACCTCTTTGCGGGTTTTCCCGAGCCTATGTACTCCTTGTTTTTTGTAAGCTAAAACACAATAAATTAGACAGAGGGTGACTCAGAAATAAACATCATTGTTAGCATTAACCTCACAAAAAACACATAATTTGGCAGTGGTTTCCCCCCAAAATATACATATTTGCCATTTCTCCCCTTCAAAAAACACATTAGGCAACGTTTCCCAAATAAAGTATATTAGGTAGATTTCCCCTTTAAACGTTTTTTTTCTCTTTTCCACCAGTTAGCACCTAATATCCCTGGTGTCTGTGGTGGCAGGTGACTACGCCTGTCCTCCAACGCCGCTCTCTGACCTCCATTGCTGCAGATCTGGCTGCAAATCTTCTGCACTATGCTTACAGGCAGATCAGGGCTACAGGAAAATGGCGGCTGGCGTCCAGCATTAGAGACACAAATAGACTTCAGTGCTGGGCTACTGATGCCATTTTCCCATCGCCCTTCTGCAGAACTGGCGCCTAGAGTCCCGCAGCTGTGCCGGACGATGCACCTACAAACCTGGGTCGAGATCCGCCATTTTGTCTGCGGCTTCTGGGGGACCCCCTGACAGATTCCAGTGTACCGCCAGGGGTCCCTGGACCCCAGGTTGAGAAACTGTATTAAGAGGTCTAGTTGGGATTGCATGCCTCTTGACAGGTAGTGAATGATCCAAGGGTCCCATAGCTTCTTAAAGTGATTACTGTGATCTCACTACTATAGTGTTAACACACTTACTTGTTGGGGTCAAGTTAATCTTTTCTTTTATCAGAGGGTATGACACTCGGGTTGATTTCCACTGGGCTGTTATATGCATTTTAACAGCCTTAAATCCACAGCAAAAGAGAGATAGAGCCGGGTACCAGTGTATAATGCTTCATCAATTTTAATCCAGGCGATACATACAGTAACAGCAATACAGGTAGTAAAGGAAATGCCTACCAGCCGTTTCGCAGATCTTTCCCGCTTCCTCAGAGGCAAAAGGCGTCTTGTGTTTCTACCTTAGCCTTATCAGATGGGTTTTAAAGGCTGTAGCTACAAATTGGGTGAGTTTATGTTGGGCATGCGGGATGGAGTCAGGTTTCAACCCTAGAAGAAATAGTTTTGGATCAGTGGGGAAGTGACGAGGAAGGATTTTATCAAGAAGAACATGTACCCTCTTCCAGAGGCACGAGATCCTTGGGCGTGTCCACCAGATGTGGAGCGGAGGTACTCTTTAAATTTGAGAGATCCTGAGACACAACTGTCCCTGAATGGGCTGCGTGTGGCCGGCCGGAGTCCTCTCATCTTGGCAGGAATTTCAGATGTTCTGTGTGGGTGTTTAGGCAATGTCACAAAAAGCAGAATAGGAAACGCGAAGTAACGCCCGGCCCTGGGCTTATCGCAGCTGACACAATGCATACCCTTTCCTGCAATCTGGATTGTATAATTTTGTATGAATGGCCATTCTCCTTTGCAGAAGGCCTGTTTCATTGATACCTGCTCATATAGGGGGAAATATTCTGCAGTGCACCCCCCTCTTCCTCCCTCCACAGGGGTTATCAAAACAAAGTCTATTAACTGTATTAACCCCGACACCAAATGCTGACAGTACACGGCGGCCAGATGTTACACATTACTGTTTGTCTTCTCTCTTTTAACACGTTGTTAGTTTGCTTTTGTATTTTTTTTTTGGCCTGTAATACATTATTTTAGTTCCTTCCTACATGATCAACAGCAGCTAATCTCTCCTTAAAAGAAATCTTAAAGAGAACCCGAGGTGGGTTTGAAGAATATTATCTGCATACAGAGGCTGGATCTGCCTATACAGCCCAGCCTCTGTTGCTATCCCAAACCCCCCTAAGGTCCCCCTGCACTCTGCAATCCCTCATAAATCACAGCCACGCTGCTGACAAACAGCTTGTCAGAGATGGCTGTGTTTATCTCTATAGTGTCAGTCTGCTGCTCTCCCCGCCTCCTGCAGAACTCCAGTCCCCGCCTGCATCCCTTCCCTCCCCGCTGATTGGAGGGAAGGGACGGGGGCAGGGACCGGAGCTATGCAGGAGGCGGGGGAGCAGCTGAGACTGACACTACAGATGTAAAGACAGCCTCACAGCACGGCTGTGATTTATGGGGGATTGCAGAGTGCAGGAGGACCTTAGGGGGGTTTGGGATAGCAACAGAGGCTGGGCTGTATAGGCAGATCCTGCCTCTGTATGCAGATAACATTCTTTAAACACACCTCGGGTTCTCTTTAAAGGGTCAGTATGGCGAAAAATTGTAAAATGTAAAATATGTGGAAACATAAACAAATAAGAAGTACGTTTCCAGAGTAAAATGAGCCATAAATTACTTTTCTATGTTGCCGATTGTACAGTGCTTCAGATTTAAATTTATTTTTCTTTTGTATCCGGTGTAAATACAGTAAACTGTATGTAGCATCTCCCAAGGCCAATTTCTGCTGGCTCCTGGTAGCCCCGCCCCCTAGCAAGAGAGTTCATAGGCAATTCTTTGCAAATAGAGAAGCGCCGATGAACTTTTGTGCTAGGGGGCAGGGCTATGCGCCAGAAGCCGGCCCTTGGGAGACCTGGCAAGTAGTTTACACTTTATTTACAAATGGTAATTGCCCACAAAGTCGCTTGAAAATCGCTCTTGTAAAGCAATTTTGCAGCACTCGTATGTTTTGCATTGAAGTGCAATTGCTTCGAAAATGCTGCAAGACCCGCGATTGTGGTTTAGCTAAATTGCAATCGCTTTTGTGGGTTCACCTTCATTGACTTTCATCAGCATAGTGCTTTTTGTCATTGTCAGCAATCCCACAGTGCAGCTGAAATCACTATAGGCCAGTGATGGCTAACCTTGGCACTCCAGCTGTGGTGGAACTACAAGTCCCATGAGGAATTGCAGTACTCTGACAGCTCTAAGCATAACTCGGGGAGGCAGAGGCATGATGGGATTTGTAGTTTTGTCACAGCTGGAGTGCCAAGGTTAGCCATCTCTGCTATAGTGGGACCCAGGCAGATTATTTTGTGTGCATACATCGGAGAGCAGTGTCATCTTGGCCCTCTCTATCGCATCATCTCATAGGCTCTCTTTATTATTAATGATTTATAAAGCGCCAACATATTCCGTGGCGCTGTACAAAGTAAGATACAAACACGGGGTACATTATGATACAGACAATGGTGTACACCAATCAATGTACAAAATACAGAGTTGGTACAAAATGCAGAATCGGTAATTTCAGTGGCAAAATTAATATGAATAAATGTGTAACAAAATCCAAGACACAAAAGGGTGGGAGAGCCCTGCCCTTGCGAGCTTACAATCTAAAGAAACGGGGTGGTGGTGGTGAGGGGGGGGGGGGGCAGAGGTGGGGTACTATACAACATTCATACCTAGAGGCAGTGTGTACTAGGAGTGCAACTTGGCTAGAGGTCAAAAGATGAACTGGCCTAAGGTAGAGCGTATGTTTGAAGGAAAAAGTGAGTTTTGAGGGCACGTTTAAAGATATCAAAGGTTGGAGAGTGACAGATGTTTTGTGGCAGGGCATTCCAGAAGAGGGGTGAAGCACGTGAGAAATCTTGTATACATGAATGCAAGGAGATGATTCTAGAAGAGGACAGGAGAAAAGACAGTGCAGATCTGAGATTGCGATTGGGTTGGTATCTGGAGACTAGTGAGGAGATGTACAGGGGAGAGAGATTGTGGAGAGCTTTATGGTTAGGGTTAAGAGTTTGAACTGGATCCTCTGGTTAATTGGTAGCCAGTGAACAGAGAGAGGAGCAGCAGAAGAGAGAGTGAGAAGAGAGATGAATGAGAGGAGTTCAGTACAGATTGGAGGGGTGCCTGTTAACTGGTAGTCCACAAAGTAGTATGTTACAATAGTCCACACGAGACATGATAAGAGCATGCATTAACCTTTGTGATGTGTTACCATGGCATGTATGTTTGGTAAACTGTGAGCTGTGGCTGGTGTGTTTATATACAGTCTCCGTATGCCGCCTGCTCTATACACATCTGGGATCCAACATGAACGCCAACGTGGAGACAGGTTTACAAATTCCCCCGTCACAAGCAGATGAAATGCAAACAGAACAATGCAGCGCAAAATACACAAAATAGGCCATCAATCTGTTTTCGGCTTACGTTTCGCCTGCGTGCGGCTAATACGCTGTCGATGGAACTGAAATGCTATTTTCACAGCAAAGCTCAGATTCTTGATGTAGTGACTGAGAACAGCGGGGGGAACAGATGATCTCAATAACAGTACAGGACCCCTTTTGGTTTTACAAATAAAAAATGGAACACAGAAAGGTCTCTGTCTGGTCTGGACGTGGTTAAAGTCAAGGGGGGGGGGGGGGGGGAGTTGGTCTTGAATATGGGTTGGAAAATGGTGATAAACAGTACTAACTGACAGGGCTGTGGCTGTCGGTACAAAAGTAATCAGACTCCAACTCCTCCTTTTATGAAACCTCGTACTCCAAGTACCCAAAATTTCTCCGACTCCTCAACTCCATCGCCTTAGTCTAATTCTTACCGGGTAGCGCTCATAGTTTGCATATACTATCCACTATCCAGTCCATAAAACAACATCTAGTATAGTATATCCTAAAAAATGCCAAATTGCACTCTCCGCAGAGACAGTTCAGCAACAGTGTGAACCAGTCCTCTCAGTTCCACTTGTACCATTATTTCAACAAACAGCAATCCTTCCTTTTCCTTAGGTAGTTCAATGGTCACTATATGGTCTCCTATATATGAACAGGCCACCACCACACCCTGTTCACTCACCACAATTTCTGACCCAATCTGGGGGTCTGAAGCGCCTTGGGACCTTTCCCGGGTCGTCCCTCACCACTCAGGCAGTCTTTAGGTCCCCCTCTTCTTATTCTAATACTTGTCACTGGTCCACTTATGATGACCAACCTCAATAAAAAATAGCGCACATAGCGTGATACTGTTAAAAAGTTTTATTACAATAAAATCGTTTTGCACTCACATGTCCAAATTTGTATATAAGGCGTAGAGTTTTACAGAACGGGCTCTCCCCCGTATGTTGCCCGGCTGGAAGGTTTCCATATCCAGGCTCAATCACGCCACCTCCGCCGCGCGCTCGGTCGGTGCGTGTGCTTTCGTGTAGTGTCGTCGCCGCAGCCAGGGTCCCGTCCGCTGACACGCTAAACTCGCTTCTACGTCAAGCTCTGCCCCTTGAATTGAATTTAATTGTATGTAATAGGAGGCGAACTGGTCTATGCTGATATTATTGCAGCTGTGAGCACATACCTCTTTTATAAAATTGTAATTCTTACCAGGGTTGTGGTACTCTGACTCCTCGGTTTATTGAAACCACCGACTCCGACTTCAGGTACCCAAAATTGCTCCGACTCCACAGCCCTGCTAACTGAAGTAGTCATGAACATGTGACAGTCAGCTGGGCCTGGGGTTTAATAGCGGAAGCAGGGGCGTAGCAATAGGGGTTGCAGAAGTTGCGACCGCATCAGGGCCCTTGGGCCAGAGGGGCCCCGAAGGGCCCTCCCTAAACTACAGTCTTAGCTCTGTATTGGTCCTGTGCTCATAATAATCACTTCTATAGATACTTTGAATAGTGGTAATCATTAACAAACTGTTCCCCATCCCCTTCTTGCACCTCTGACACTGTAGTTGCCATTGGCAGGTTTTGGTGCGCCGTATTAATTGTTATGTATAAAGTGCTTAGGGGGCCCCAATGTAAAACTTGCATGGGGCTCACAGCTCCTTAGCTACGCCATTGGGCAGAAGGGTGATTGGTGCTGTTCCCTTGACTGGGTTGGGGGGGAAGAGCAGTGGGCCCACTTTGGCCCAGGGCCCCTCCACAGTTGCAGGGGTCACGGGGGACTGTCGTTACGCCCCTGCTCTAGGTCTTCCTTCTGTTTTGAAATGCTATATGTTAGATTTTTAACTTTGTAAAATTTGTTGGTGAAAGTTCATCTGAGCGGCGTCCAGGGGGGACAGCTTTCTCTTTAAGGTCACAAAATGTGTCGCAGCCAAAGAAAAACACAGCTGACAGAAAAGCCAATGTTATTCGAGACGGCCTGTCTGCATGTCGGTAACGGTGATCAGAGCGATACGCGGCACCCACACGCCAGTTGCAATAATGGCTGGGCTGTCCTAACTGCTCCTGATTGGTCAGTGACATTTTCCCGGTGACTTTGATTGACAGCTCAAGAGCACCTGTCTGCCGAAATTAAAATTCACTCTTCGAATTCCTTTCCCGTAAGAGATTGGCAGGGCAAGGTAATAGAACATTTTCAGTTAATTTAAAATCGAACACACTTTTTTTAAGGGCTTGCGTGTTTTTTTTTTAGGGGCACGCGATTTTAAAAATCGATCTAAAAGCGCTTGTGCAATGATTCCCTATGAGAGTGTCCACATCTGAGTGGTTTGTTTCCGATCTGCTCAGCAAAGCGCTGCTTTTACCATTTTTAGGACGATTTTGCTACAATGGAAGGTATAGGAAAAACGCAAAACGCTCAGAAAATCACTTTGTGCGGCGATCGCATTTGCGCTTTTAAGAATAAATACATTGTATTTATTATTTTCCGGGTGATAGAGTTCACTTCCTGACTTGCGTCAGGAAGTGAAAAAATAAATCGCCCTGCAACAGCCCTTTGAAAAATGCTTTATACAATTTTGTAGCGCACAGGTGAGCGCCGGGAGGGGGAAAAAAAAATCACAAAATCGCAAAACGCTGGCCTCAGCGATTTTAGATGTGAACAAAGTCTAAATGAAATGATAAACTAGAGTTATACAGATACCTATGTATGTACAGTATATACGTAGCTTAGTGTGGTTTGCCTTCTTAAAACAGAAGGTGTTTGCGATAATTCAGATTTAAGTGTGTAACTGTGGTTACCCACAATGCACCACTGCTGAATATGCAAATTATCTCCTTATGCTCCTGAAGCCAGGCTTACATCTAGCAAACCTATAGCTTTACATTTTACAGAACCCCATCAACTCCACATGTAGACAGCCAGTTTCGGACTGTTGAGCCTGGTGCACACCAAAAACCGCTAGCAGATCTTTTTTTCTTATTTTTCTGTAGCGTTTCACCTAGCATTTTGCGGTTTTGGGAAGCGTTTTTGGTGTAGTAGATTTCATGTATTGTTACAGTAAAGCTGTTACTGAACAGCTACTGTAACAAAAAACGCCTGGCAAACCGCTCTGAACTGCCGTTTTTCAGAGCGGTTTGCGGTTTTCCTATACTTAACATTGAGGCAGAAACGCCTCCGCAATCCAAAATCTGCAGCAGCCCGGGAGTATGCGTTTCTGCAAAACGCCTCCCGCTCTGGTGTGCACCACCCTATTGAAATACATTACCCTAGCGGATCCGCACCCGCAATCGGATCTGAAAACGCGACCGAACCGCTCTGGTGTGCACTAGGCCATTGTCCTCCTCAGTGCATGGCAGGGATTGATATGGCTGTATGGGATATGGGCTTGGTCCAGAACAACCCCCCGAGCTGCTTGGGCATTCTGTATGTATACAGTGCTGACATCTTCTGACACGCTTCATAGTGTACACATAGGTGGCATACATTCACATGGCTGACATGTTAGCACTTGAAGAAGGCCCACAGGCCGAAACGTTGTGCATTTTATGCTATGGCACTTTAGATAAAGAAAAGCTGTAATTGCTGAAATCCAGGTGGTGACTCTGGTCTGTCATACATACCATACATCCCTGGCATACATACCAGAGACAGACTGAGGCCTGGAACCCACTACAAAACGCTATCGCTAATCGCGATCGCTAGCGTTTTGTATAAGCGGTTTGTAAGCGATTTCCTGAGCGTTTTAGGGAGCGATTTTAAAAAGTGTATCAATTTGCCAGCGGTTGTGTAGCGATTAGCGTTGTAAAGTCTTTTCAATTAATTTTAATTTTGTTACAGTGTGCAGTAACTTCAAAACGCTAGCAAAATCTCTCTGTGCAAGTTTTGATGAGCGATTACGCCAGCGATTATATACTTTACATTGAAGCGCAAACGCTAACAAAATGCTGTATGTCCTGCGTTTGCGATTTTGCTAATCACAATCGCTTCTGTGGAATTTGCACCATCCATTTACATTGGCGATGCGTTTAGGGAAATCACTAGCGATTTTATCACGCTCCCTAAACGCTCAAAAAATCGCTCTAGTGGGTTCCAGCCCTTAGGCTGGGTGCACACATAGCATAAACGTAAAACGCTGCGTTTTTTTTGCCGCTAATGGAAGTCTATTGGCCACAGGAAAAAATGCGTTTTGTATGCGCGCGTTTTTAAAAACACTGGTTTTGTTGCATAATATTCATAGACTCATCAAAAACGCACATAATGAAAGTCTATGGGAACGCAATGATATGCATTTTTCATGCGTTTTCCATGCGTTTTTATATGCGGTTTTTCCCAAAAAAAATTTTTTTTACGTATTTCTGCTTCCTGTTGTCTTCCTAGTGATTTGCATAAATGTAAATATGAAAACGCATGAAAAACGCATATGCGGTAAAAAAACGCGAAATATTAGCCTAAAACTTAATACATAACGGAACATTTCACGTTAAGTTATGTGCATCCAGCCTGAAGCCATTCTGTTCCGTACCACTGATTTATTTGCTCTACTACAGCCATATAAATGACTTACAGATGAGTAATATTACAGAGGACCTGTATGTAAAATTGCCTATTTTCCTACAATATTTATAAATTATCTGGTCAGTGTTTATCCATGGGTAAAATCTTTCCTCTCCCCAATGTATTGCAAGTGGCAGCATCTTTAGTCCTGTCAGGTGATCTCTGCATAATGTTTCTTTACTGAGAATTCTGAAGCCAGTAAAAAAGACACCTGGTCCCTCAGAATGCTGTGGGGGAGAATTCCGCATAGCTAATCAGCTTAGGCTAAACATCACTGGGAGGGCGTGACTACATACCAATATTCAGCAATTTGTAGATATAGGAAGAGTTGCCGATGCTGAAATCAGGAAAATTACAATAAAAGTGGGTGTCCGGAATAATTTACTGCATTCTACTACAGTGTTCTCCCCAGAACTTTTTTCCAGCCGGGTGGCATGAAAAAGTAGCCAGGTGGGGTGCAAGGGGGAAATGTAGGCTGGTGCATCTCTTCTTATAGCATAGGAGGAGGATGAGGAGGCGAGCCAATGGCAGCCGGGTGCTCAACAAAATTAGCCGGGTGGAGCACCTTATCAGAGTGCCTTATCATGGAGTGCCTTATCAGAGTCAACGTGCCTTATAAGGCCCCATTCACACTTGCGGTTCGAGTCCGCAGTTGTCCGGGGGTCCGGGGTCCGCAAAGAGACCGTACGGGTCTCTGCGGTGGCCACAAGTTGCCACCAGTTGCGGATCCGGAATGTATCAGTTCCGGCTACAATAAAGTAGCCGGAACTAGATACATTGCAGTGCCAGAAAGGCACCGCAAGCATGGGGGATACCGGCGTGTAGTCCGGGCCCCCCAAGTGGCATAGGACCGGTGCTGGAAGCATCCGGTCCTATTGCCAGTGTGATGAGAAACATCCGTTTCTCATTGCACAGCATGGCCGCATGTTCGGGTCAGGATCCGGCCCGGGTCCGCAGCCGCACCGGGACGTACGGCAAAAATGGAGCATGTTGGAAAAAAAGCCGGACCATCCCAGAGCTGCGTTCCCGGATCGGATCCGGACGGCGCAAGAGTTTGAATGGATACATTGATTAACAATGTATCCATTCACCATCCGCTGTGTACGGAGCGTTCCGGGTTCGGGGAAGCCGGACCTAGAACGTTAATGTGAACCGGGCCTTAGAGTTATCATGCCTTATCAGAGTAGCATAGCAAGCGCTATGAACGTATGCCTGCTAATTGGCAATGACGAGAGCTCCACTCGTCCTGCCCTGAGCGCCTGCGGGTCCAATCACTTTACAAGACGTTATCCCTGCACTTTGATTGGCCCAATAGGCTGCCTGTCAAGTTTCCTGGGCTCTCGTCATTACCAATTAGCAGGCATAAGTTCATAGCACTCGCTATGCTACTCTGATAAGGCATGACAACTCTGACAAGGTATGTTAACTCTGGAATGCTAAGCGTACAGTAAGGGGAGCTATAGTGATAGTGAATAAACACCATTGTGATCAGTAATGTGTGAATATAGAAGACAGAGATAAAACAGGGTAAAAGTATGCTCATCATGGACTGACTTCAGAAAAAACTTCACAATTGGTTTCACACCCCTGCAGTGAGAAGGATAAGCAGCTTCCTCCTGCTATTGTATTTTGTTTAAGGATTACGGATAACGCTTTTGTCATTTAAGCTGTAATGCCAAATAACTTGTATAATTTTTATCCTCTGATTTATTGAATTAAATGATTCTGGGAGAGATTTTAAAACTTGTGTGGCTGGTAACCTTTGAAGAGGAGTTTTTGAAAACATGTTATTTACAGAATGTCTGTGGCACAGCAATCCAATGCCACTTGTTGGAGAAAAGGGGTGGGGGGTGCATATCATTTCGGCGCCGCTCAGTTCAGGGTGGTGAGAGACGAATGATGGCTCTCTCCGCTGCCGCTAAACTCCGAGGCGGCGTTAAATACTATTCCCCCTCCGAGTTGTTGCAACCCGGAAGGAGATGTAATTCGGGGTCTGGCAGCCGCCAGAGCCCAGAATTACCGCTACGCACCCCGCGCAGCATAGCATTGCTGATATGGGGCGCCCAGTTTCGGCACTCGGCTCTCAGAGCCGCATGCCGAAATCAGCTGATCCGGAGTAGAGGGTAGTGTTGGGCAGGTGCTTAACTATAGGGGAGCAGCCCCTGAGATTGCGGGGGGGGGGGGGGGGGGGGGAGTAAAGCTCTTGGAAGCCCCGACTACTAACCTTCTCTTCCTCCAATACAGGGGACTACCTATACTGGGGGCACCTATACCTGGCTACCTATATTGCCGGCACAGGCTACCTCTGTTGGGGGCACCTATACCAGGCTGCCCATACAGGAGGCACCTATACCTGGCTACCTGAACTGGGGACACCTACTGTATACCTGGCTACCTGAACTGGGGACACCTACTGTATACCTGGCTACCTGAACTGGGGACACCTACTGTATACCTGGCTACCTGAACTGGGGACACCTACTGTATACCTGGCTACCTGAACTGGGGACACCTACTGTATACCTGGCTACCTTAACTGGGGACACCTACTGTATACCTGGCTACCTAAACTGGGGACACCTACTGTATATCTGGCTACCTATGCTGTTTTTTTTTTTTTTTTTTTTTTTTAATACTGTATCCTGCCTAGCCTGCCTTTCTGTATGCTCCTGTGGATCATACACTCTACTGTGGTCTGTGCGCTTCGGTGCATCCTGTACTCTGCTGGGGTCTGTATGCTCCTGTGCATTCTGCACACTGCTGGGGTCTGTACACTCCTGTGCATCCTGTACTCTGCTGAGGTCTGTATGCTCCTGTGCATTCTGCACACTGCTGGGGTCTGTACACTCCTGTGCATCCTGTACTCTGCTGAGGTCTGTATGCTCCTGTGCATTCTGCACACTGCTGGGGTCTGTACACTCCTGTGCATCCTGTACTCTGCTGAGGTCTGTATGCTCCTGTGCATTCTGCATTTTGCTGGGGTCTGTACACTCCTGTGCATCCTGTACTCTGCTGAGGTCTGTATGCTCCTGTGCATTCTGCACTCTACTGTGGTCTGTACACTCCTGCGCATTCTGCACTCTGTTGGGGTCTGTACACTCCTGTGCATCCTGCACTCTACTGTGGTCTATGCGCTCCTGTGCATCCTGTACTCCTCTGTGGTCTGTGCACTCCTGTGCACGCTGCACCCTGCTGTGGTCAGTAGACTCCTTTGCGTTCTGCACTCCTCTGTGGTCTGTGCTCTCCTGTGAATCATGTACTCTGCTGTGATCTGTGCTTCTGTGCATCCTGCACTCTGCTGAGACCTGTAGGCTCCTGTGCTTCCTGCTCTGCTAAGGCCTGTACACTCCTGTGCATCCTGTACTCCACTGTGGTTTGTGCACTCCTGTGCATCCTGCGCTCTGCTGTGCTCTGTGCACTCCTGTGCATCCTGCACTCTGCTGTGCTCTGTGCATCCGGCATTCTGCTGTGCTCTGTGCACTCCTGTGCGTCCTGCACTCTGCTGTGGCCTGTACACCCCAGTGCTGCCCTGTGGTCTGTGTGCTCATGTACGTCCTGCACTCTGTTGTGGTCTGTATACTCATGTACTCCTCTGTGGTCTTTACCCTCCTGTGCGTCCTGCACTCTGCTGTGGTTTCTGTATACTCCTGTTCTCCCCTGTGGTCTGTGTGCTCCTGCATTCTGCTGTGGTCTGTATACTCCTGTACTCCCCTGTGGTCTGTGTGCTCCTGTGCGTCCTGCTCTCTGCTGTGGTCTGTATACTCCTGTACTCCTCTGTGGTCTTTACACTCCTGTTCGTCCTGCACTCTGTTGTGGTATGTATACTCCTGTACTCCTCTGTGGTCTGTATACTCCTGTACTCCTCTGTGGTCTTTACACTCCTGTTCGTCCTGCACTCTGTTGTGGTATGTATACTCCTGTACTCCTCTGTGGTCTGTATATTTCTGTATTCCTCTGTGGTCTGTATACTCCTGTACTACTCTGTGGTCTACTCTGTACGCTCCTGTGCGTTCTGCACTCTGCTGTGGTCTGTATACTCCTGTACTTCCCTGTGGTCTATGTGCTCCTGTGCATCCTGTACTCCTCTGTGGTCTGTATACTCCTGTACTCCTCTGTGGTCTGTATACTCCTGTGCGTTCTGCACTCTGCTGTGGTCTGTATACTCCTGTACTCCTCTGTGGTCTGTGTGCTCCTGTGCATCCTGTACTCCTCTGTGGTCTGTATACTCCTGTACTCATCTGTGGTCTGTATACTCCTGTACTCCTCTGTGGTCTGTGTTCTCCTGTGCATCCTGTACTCCTCTGTGGTCTGTATACTCCTGTACTCCTCTGTGGTCTGTGTGCTCCTGTGCATCCTGTACTCCTCTGTGGTCTGTATACTCCTGTACTCTTCTGTGGTCTGTACGCTCCTGTGCATCCTGTACTCTGCTGTGGTCTGTATACTCCTGTACTCCTCTGTGGTTTGTATACTCCTGTACTACTCTGTGGTCTGTATACTCCTGTACTCCTCTGTGGTCTGTACGCTCCTGTACTCCTCTGTGGTCTGTATACTCCTGTACTACTCTGTGGTCTGTATACTCCTGTACTCCTCTGTGGTCTGTATACTCCTGTACTCCTCTGTGGTCTGTATGCTCATGTGTGTTCTGTGCTCAGCTGAGGTCCTTGCTTGGGCAGCATTAGCCTGGTTAAACAGACCAAGCAGAGAGCTCAGACTCAGGAAGCCTTGTTGCTAATAGACATAATAGAGCCATTCATTGTCATTATTTGTCATCTGTGACTGCACTAATCACACTCTGGGACTTCTGAGCAGTGATTACAGCCCTGATGGGATTACCAGGGTGTTAATTGTGTTCAATAAGGGCCAGGAGGTTCCTTTTACAGTGGCTGAACAATGACTTTATTCTCTGTAGATTAACGCTTCCAGATCCATAGAAGATGTGATCACTGGCCCCCTACCTCACTGTGATTGGATTATTAACCATTTGCCTTTAAAGTTGACCTGAACTCTTCCACAGGACAGAAGGAAAACAGGAGAAATGCACCCTGTATGCATTTAGAGAGTTTAGCCTGTCTAATCTCCCCTCATCTGTGAAGCTTGGTGCACTTGGTGCCATGTACTGATGAGGACCAAAAGTCCGAAACAGGCTGTCTACATGTGGGTTTGATATGGCTGTGTAAAACTTAAAGCTATAGGCTTGCTATACACCAGCGGTTCTGGATGCTTGCTTGGCTTACCAAGGGCGAAAAGGGATAATTTGCATATTTAGTGGTAGTGCATTGTGGGTAACCACAAATGTTCATTTATAGCTGAATTATTGCAAATTTCCTTTTGTTTTAAGAAGGCAATTACACCAAGCTTTGCTTTTTAGTAGGAGGGCTTTTTGGTTCCTTTTATCCCCCTATACATTCCTCGTAGTTTGGGTCACCCTGAGCTGCTTGGTTACTCATCTGTGACTAATCACGACTGTAATTTGATCCCTTAGCTATGTCAGCTGGCTGCCACGGCAGATAAGCTCATTTGAAAGCACAGGATGTTAACAATATGTCTGCTTCCATGAAAGCAAGAAGTAGAAACACTGCAGATTTATTGTAAGATTTGTATCAGCTGTAACAAATTAAGGTTTTTCTTTAAAGGTTTTTTATGCTGTTGCTTATCTTTTAGAGCAAAGAGGAAGTTCTGAGTTCAGGTCCACTTTAACTCGGATTCCCATCTGCAGCCTGACCAGGAATGAGCAGCAGGAGTGGGCAGTGTAGGGTCCGCTCCGATGGTCCGTTGCTGTCTGGCTGGAGTCGGGGGCAAATGTATGTCAACCATGGGCTATGTGGGATATGCATCCACCTATCTGGGGAAATCACAGTCCACTTGCTGCAACTAATCCGTTCACTGTCTGTTCTGCGATGCGGTAAACAAAAACGATTCTGTTTTCTGCGCAAGTGGGAACAAAGCTTTAAAGTGAAGCATGCAACATTTTAGCATCCAGGGCATCTCAATAGCACATTTAATATGCGTGCCAACAATGTGGTTCATTAATAAAAAAACGTTCAATTTTACCTCTTCTTTTTACATTTAAAAGTTTAGCAGCGGGTTTTATTAGCCTACGTCCGAGGCCTGACTAACCACAAAAGTTTCAGATAGATAAGCACACATTAGCACAGAGCAAACAAAAAGCTTTCATCAGTAGAGGGGGTGGAGAAATAGGACATCGTGCTTCAAAGAGTCTACAGAAGTCACAGATGCTATCTTCTTACCTTCCCCTAGATAAATAATGGGCAGCTAGAAAAGTTATGGGGGGAACATGGCAGCTCCTGTAGCTTTTTGAAACAAGGAAAAAAAATGGTGCTTGGTTCCCTTTTAAGGTGCTCATATATTTGCCATATATGAAGAGATCGATCAATAAGACAACTCTCTCTAACTGAAGCTGATCAAAAAGAGATCTGGTGCCCTCCCATACACTGCAGACTGATTCCCGATAGAGTTCAGCATGACCTACAGTGTATCTGGAATCGGCCTAGTGACAATGTCCCCACCACATGCCTGCCCCCCCCAACTGTAAAATGAGCCCCCGTGTGCCCGTGCGGTGTAAAAAAATCACCTGTCACCTGGGAGTGGGGGGACTTGGCAGGGGCATTTTACACTTGCAGGGACAATGGTCACCAGTCTTAGCTGTATCAAATACTTTTTCCGCCGTGCGATCGCTTGACCATGTCGGGCCTGGCACTGAGCGCCGGGGACACCGAAATGACCTGCTTCAGAATCTGGTGCATTGATATTAACCCTTTAACTGCCAATTTATTTAGAGGCTTGCAAGTGCTCTAGGCCAGTTTATTTTAACACATTCTTATTTACTACATTTCCCTGCTTCTAATAACAGTGGACTTCTGCTCTCTTCTATATTTTCTGCTAGCAGAGAGTGTTCAATGCATTCCAAGAATTTACAGCACAATGAGTTCTGCTGACTTAGGTCAAAAGCAGTGAACTCATCTCAAACGAGATAACTCTATTGAAGTTGCTAATGGGTTAAAGAGGAACTGTAACGACAAAACGTCCCCTGGGGGGTACTCACCTCGGGTGGGGGAAGCCTCCGGATCCTAATGAGGCTTCCCACGCCGTCCTCCGTCCCTCGGGGGTCTCGCTGCAGCCCTCCGTGAAAGATGACGTCAATATTTACCTTCCCGGCTCCTGCGCAGGCGCTCTGGTGGCTGTCGGCTCCGAAGTAGGCGGAAATACTAGATCGCCGTCGGGTCTGCTCTACTGCGCAGGCGCAAGTTTCTGGCGCCTGCGCAGTAGAGCGGACCCGACCGATATCGGGTATTTCCGTCTATTTCCGTGCCGAAAGCAGCCACAGCGCCCCCGCTGGAGCCAGCAAAGGTAAATATTGAAGCTACAGTCGAGTCTGTCGCCGGCTGTTCGGAGGGCTGCAGTGAGACCCCCGTGGGACAGAGGACGGCGCGGGAAGCCTCATTAGGATCCGGAGGCTTCCCCCACCCGAGGTGAGTACCCCCCCAGGGGAGGTTTTTGATGTTACAGAGTCTCTTTAAGCATTCCAAAGTGTAAATTTGGCAGAATCTGAAAACTTTCTTCTGAAATATTAGCAAAATGGAATTGGTAAAATGTCCTCATCAGTAGTGTCATGCTAGCCATGCTTGGGCCAGTA
Organism: Hyperolius riggenbachi; assembly: GCF_040937935.1. NCBI lineage: Eukaryota > Metazoa > Chordata > Amphibia > Anura > Hyperoliidae > Hyperolius > Hyperolius riggenbachi. The sequence goes on along the minus strand of NC_090651.1, from coordinate 26,202,822 downwards.
TGGCAAGTGATTGATCACTCAGACACAGAACATTTATATCACACTTTTCTCCTGTCGGACTCAAATTGCCAGATCTGCAGCCACAAGGACGCGCTCTATAGGCAGTAGCCGTGTAAGGGAGACTTGCCCAAGGTCTCCTACTGAATAGGTGCTGGCTTACTGAACAGGCAAAGCCGAGATTTGAACCCAGGCTCCTGTGTCAGAGGCAGAGCCCTTAACCATTACACCATCCATCCACCTGGATTTCTACAGTCGGGACTGTAGAATGATCAAGGACTAGTGATCTATTCTACAACCTTGTCTTCTTGATCACAGATTTTGGCAGGAATCAAACTGAGAACCGATCAAACCTGTTGCGTTGGGCCACTTGTTTCAAAAAAAGTTATGATCCCCCACTGGCGTTCATATATGCTGGCAAGCCAAATGATATCACATCCTGTTGCTGCTCAAATCCCTTATGGGGTAAAATACTATTCCCCCTTGGAGTCGTGGCACCTCAAAGCGAGATGTAATTCGTTGTCCAATGATCGCCGGAGCCTCAAATTACCCTTATGTGCCCTGCGCAGTATAACATTACTGCTATGGGGCACCTAGTTTCGCCCTACTGCTTCTTGCACCACTTGCTTGATGGAAGGTTTGAAAAATGTCTCATTGGTCTTTCAGTTTATAAACTGTCCAAAATCAAAAGTCGACAGTTGATCTTTAGCTGATTTGTCCACTTTAAAAAATAAACAATATATCTGTGATTTGCCTAAATCTGAAGTGAAAGCGCACCTGAACTGAGATATGGAGGTTGACATATTTATTTCCTTTTGAACGGTGCAAATTACCTGACTGTCTTGCTGATCCTCTGCCTCTAATACCCCTGAAGAAGCATGCAGATCAGATGTTTCTGACTTGTTTGAGGTGTGGGATTTTGACACTACTGAAGCCAAAGAGATCAGCACAAGAGCCAGGCAACTGGTATTGTTTAAAGGGAAATAAATATGGCAGCTTCCATATTTTTCTCACTTTAGGTGTTCTTTACACAACTTAAAAATGGAATATGAACTTACCTGGAACTTCCTCGCCCCCCCCTCCCCCCTGGCCCCACATAGTCCATGAGGTCCCTTGGTGTCCTCTGGGCTCCCTCCATTCTTCTGCTGGCAGCTCTGTTCCGCGTATGTGCAGAAATCTCACGGCGACCGGCATATGAGCAAGACGGGTGAGCAGTTGCGCATGCGCATGACTCCTGGCGAAGTCGAGTGGCTAACGGGGCCTCCAGCGGAAGAGCGGAGGGAGCCCAGAGGGCGCCATGAGACCTCTCGGACTACGGGGGCTGGAGGAAGCCCCAGGTAAGTTCATATTCCATTTTTAAGTTGTGTTCAGGGTCCCTTTGAACGGTTGATCTGGAGGGTTGGCAGTGTTTTGGCTATAACTGTGTAGGTTGTTTATTTGGTGACTGAAAATACGTTTTTTTTGGCCACCGGTTGTTGGGTTTATTTTATGGCCAACACTGGGAAATGACAGCTGGAATCTGATTGGCTCCTGTGGCTTGGCCACCATTTTGCTTTGCTCTCCATTCAAGGTCATGTCCTCTTAAACCCGCCTGCATGTCCTCCTCTGGCATATGTTCCATAACCTCCCTTCCGCGACCCTTTTTCGTCACAAATCATAAGCGAGGGCGATGAAAACACTCCGTATTGCAGGTTTAATGAGGTCTTGGTTTCTCTGTGGAATGTGCAAAGTGGCCAATTGAGCTTTGACCAAATTTTTTATGGCTGACCTCCCTTAGACCATAACAGTCACTTTGTTAATTTAAATATACATGGATATATATTTTCTTAACGGCCAACGGTATCGGTTTTCCTTTAATGAACCAGGAAAGCGTGTCACCTTATACGAGCACCTTTTTCCTGCCCTTTGCTCATTCCTTTCGCTTCACCTCCAAGAAAATGAATTTCCTTGCATAATATTTTTGGTTTGATCAGTTTTCGAGCCAAAATAATTTAATGATGGCAGTCGTCCATTCTGAGAGTCTTCGTTGTAATTAAATATAACGTTTTTAAGCTGACTCTGGCACCATGGCTATGTTCCTGACCTTTCTTCGCTCGGAGACGTATTTAGGTTTGTGTGGGTTGAAGAGCGATGTACCCCTCTCTCTTTTTTAATGATGGTTTATTTTTTTATTTTACTGCTCACCAACATTTACAAGGGAGGATTTATTGAAGAAATGGTCTTTATGCCTATTTATCATGTTGCCTTTTTATGTTCCTGATTCATTTCCAGTCATTTTATTCTGAACATAAAGTTTATTCTGTCTTCTGTCCCCCGAAACAAGCCTGAGGCCGGTTCCACACTGCAAACTGGGGGCACCGCCAGAAAAAGGCTTTCAGGAAACACTGCGATAGTACGCAGTGTTTCCTGTCTGGCCACCAGCCAAGCAGGAAGTGACACGCACTTGCCTGTGGTGTGTGAAAGTGCATGGAAGCACATTGTAAAAATAGGCTTCTGTGCATGCGCGCCGCGACAACGAAATGTCAACTTTTTTTAAAAAAACCTGCATCGCCATAGAATAACATGACTTCTGGGCCGACCAGTGATGATCGTAATTATCTAATTACGATTACGCAAAATTTCACCTAAATTTTCGCATTTACGCTTATACTTAGTTACATTTTGTATATTCAATTGATTTCGTATAGTGATTCGTAATTTCGCCTAAAATGTTGTGTAATTTTTGCGGAATTTCATGCCGACTTTGGCAGTAAATAGCAAAGCATGATAGTCACACCAAAATTACTACATATGTTTAGGAGGAGAATATTGGGTACAAGTCAAAAAGTAAACATACCATTGCGTTAGGGGACATCTCCTATTCCCCTCTGTCACAATTTCGCCGCTCCCCGCCGCATTAAAAGTAGTCAAAAACAGTTTTAAAAAGTTTGTTTATAAACAAACAAAATGGCCACCAAAACAGGAAGTAGGTTGATGTACAGTATGTCCACACATAGAAAATACATCCATACACAAGCAGGCTGTATAAAGCCTTGCTTTTGAATCTCAAGAGATCATTTGTGTGTTTACCTTCTTCCCCCGGCAGCTCTCATGCACTGAAGAGTGAAAGGCTGATTGTTTCTTCCTGCAGACAGCTCTGCCCGTGTCTGTAATTCCTCAGCATGTGTCAGCCCAGCTCCTTTCATAGCCTAGCAGAGGAGGATTTTTATCCAGCTCTCTTATCTCACTGATATCAGAGAGCAGAGACGCTGCTGGCTTATGTAAATAACACACACACTGGAGTGTGCATAGAGGGGCCTGGAGGGGGGAGTGCATAACAGATCAGCACGGAAGAGTTGGCAGCCTTCCAGACACAGGGTGACAAGTCCGACAGAGGAAAGATACATTGATTTATTACAGAGACAGTGATAGTAGAAAGTGCTGCAGTAAGCCAGAGCACATTAGAATAGGTTTAGGAACTTGTAGGATGGTAGAAAACGGGATGACATTTTTGTTACAGTCTCTTTAAGCCACACCCCTGCCACACCCCTAATAACGCCCCCTGCACACCCCTAGTAATGGATATCATAAAGATTTTATTAGAAAAATGTTATAATTCAAACCACACTGGTCCTTTCCATCCTGGTTCATTTACCGTCATATTAACATTTGAAAATAAGAAATATACCAATTTAAAGGATAGGAATAAAGTTTAGAATCAATGATACACATTTTTCAGGAGAAAATACATATATTTACACAGATCTGTACATCAGTCCTGAAAGAGGGACAAATGAGGAAGAATGAGGGACAGAGGAATTTAGTTCCCAAAGAGGGACTGTCCCGCCAAAAGAGGGACAGTTAGGGGCTATGGAGATGGGAGGAGTGCCTGAGGTTAGAGAAAAGAACACGTCGGTGGACAGGTGAGTGTAAGCTTCTCTGGCAACACTCTGCATGGGCCCAGGAAAGGGTATACATAGAGGAGGAGACCTAGCAGGAATTATGCACAGATTTTCAATCCATTTCATGCTGAAATCTATTGAAAATATGGGAACAATGTGTGGAGGGATCAGATATTGATCTGATGAGAAATCTATTCATTTTCACAAACAGATCATCAGGGGGCGCTGTATGACTAATATTGTGGTGAAACCCCTCCTACAAGAAACTCTAAGGACCGTGGTACTCCTGGCAGTTTCCTATCTGTGAACCTTGCTGCATTGTGGGAAATAGCTGTTTACAGCTGTTTCCAACTGCCAAAAAAGCATGCAGCAGCTACATCACCTGCCAACAGTAAAAATGTCACCATGTGATAAATGTCAAAATGTAAATCAGGGATTTAAAAGATTTTTCAATGGGCAAACACTGACTAAATCATTTATACATAATTATTGTAAAAATCAAGCACTTTTTTTATTACATTATTTTCACTGGATTTCCTCTTTAAAGAGAGTCTGAAGCGAGAATAAATCTCGCTTCAGACCTCATAGATAGCAGGGGCATGTGTTCCCCTGCTAAAACGCCGCTATCCCGCGGCTTAACGGGGGTCCCTTCACCCCCAAATTCCCTCCGTACAGCCGGGGAGCTCTTCCGCATTGGGGCAGGGCTAACCGCCGCAGCCCTGCCTCCCGCGCGTCTATCAGACGCGTACCTCCGCCTCTCCCCCGCCCCTCTCAGTCTTCCTTCACTGAGAGGGGCGGGGGGAGAGGCGGCGATGCGCGTCTGATAGATGCGCTGAGAGGCAGGGCTGCAGCCGTTAGCCCTGCCTCCAGGAAGAGAATATCTACGACCAAGTTGACGACCAAGTCTTGCAGGGGGGGTTTGGGGGTGAAGGGACCCCCGTTTAGCCGTGGGATAGCGGCGTTTTAGCAGGGGCACATATGCCCCTGCTAACTATGAGCTCTGAAGCGAGATTTATTCTCGCTTCAGAGTCTCTTTAAGTGTATGGTCCCCTTTACCCTAATCTCCACATTAATACTAATAACTTTAAATCTTATCCAAATGCTTGTCAACTCATTCTGTTCTTCCCTGGGTGGGCCTGGCACTTCATACACATGCTAGCTTGTTCTGACTACAGTGAAATATCAACCATTTTACCAATATTCCACTAGCGGGTGTCTCTGGCACCCAAATTACCACGGCTCCCTTTCTAACATGTATGCCCCTGAGGCCTACCAGTGCCAAAACCTTCCCTGCTGGCACAATTTGATCCATGGCTTCAGAGGCGTAGCAAAGGGGGAGCAAGCGGAGACATTCATCCCCGGGAGCAACATCTAGGGGGCGCTGCAGCACCTTTGAAAGAATAAGGAAACAGCAGATCCTCTCCTCTGCTCTGTCCTGCTCTCTGCCCACACCCTATCTACTTCCCGCCTCCCTCCAGCCCTCCTCTCCTCATCATCGATAAAGTATCTACTTTCAGTGCACTTATTTTTTTCACCCAGGGTCCAGTGTTCCACATACAGTATATCATTTGGCCCCACAGGTTCATTATTGAGTCAGTTCAGTGTCCAGTCCACTTATTGCTCATAGTTTTGGCAGCATAATGTACCCACCCGTAAATAGGCTTCATGTGCGCCGCAGGAGTACCCAGGTGGTGCAATAACTGTATTTGTCCCTGGGCACTGAGAAACCTAGTTACACCTCTCATGAGAACTTTATTTTCTGGACACTGACACTCTCCAACTCGAATAAGCGGATGAAAATGGCAGTGGCGGTTTCCTCCGCGCTTATCTCACCCCGTTGGCTTGTCATAAGGCGGCTGTAAAGCGAGGAAATCGCCAGCCACATGGTTCTCATTCCCAGGTCGTTACAGCTGTCATTTATACTGCGCTGCCGATGGCTGGAGAAATATAGAGGGAAAGTGCCGGAGATGGGGTGATAATCCCACAGTGTCACTTCTGTCAGGACAAACCGGTGAGGTTTATTCCCGGCCAAGATCTGCCGAGGTTTACCGATAGGTGTCTGCTTTCCAACGTAACGTTTTCAGAGCTAAAGAAGCACTCCGGTCTCAACAAAATATATGTAGTTTGGTGTGCCTGCATAGTATGAGGTCAGATCACCAGTGTCATATGTAAGATAATATGGAGGGCAATTGACAAATGGGTATATTAAAGAGGAACTGTAACCAAGGAATGAACTTCATCCCAATCAGCAGGGCCGGATTTGTACTCTTGACCGCCCAAGGCCACTGTCACCAGCTGCCCCCCTTCTGTATAGGTAGCGAGATGACCTCTCCTCCCTTCCTTCCAGTATAGGTAGCCAGATGACTCCCTTAATCCCTCCTTTTCCCACCCCCCTTTCAGTATGGGTAGCCAGCTCGCCTTCACACCGCAGCAGCCATCTTTGTCACTCATTTCTCCACTCGTCTCCAGTGCAGAAGCTTCCTCTTACGTTACGTCTCCAATGATGTCCAAGTCCATAGCCGCCGACAACAATGCAAACGTGCACAGAGAGCAAGGTGGCTGCTGCACAGGCTGCTGGCAGCAGGGTATTGTGGTCAGACACTCGCCTGATCTCCCTGCATTGCAGCATTTGCAAGCTTACACCAGTTTAGCCTGCTGGTTTGGTGCCCTTGCTCCTGTGGTGCCCTAGGCCATGGCCTAGGCGGCCTTGTCCTAAATCCGGCCCTGCCAATCGGTATCTGATATCCCCTTTCTCAGAAGAAATCATTACCTTTTCTCAAATGTTCCTTAGGGCTCAAACCCACTAGCAGCCTTTTCTAAGCGCCAGTGATTTGTAAAAGCTCTTGCTAATGCAATGCTATGGGGGATATTTATAAAATCACATCGCTGAAGTGGGATCTCACCCATAGCATTGCATTAGCAAGAGCTTTTCAAATCACAAGCGCTTAAGAGGAACTGTCACGAAAATCTTAAATTTTAAAAGACATATAAATAAGAAGTACATTTCTCCCAGAGTAAAATGAGCCATACATTACTTTTCTCCTATGTTGCTGTCACTTACAGTAAGAAGTAGAAATCTGTCATTACCGACAGGTTTTGGGCTAGCCCATCTTCTCATGGGGGGTTCTCATGGTTTTCTTTCTTAAAAGCAGTTAGTGAATGGCAGTTGCTCTGTCCAACTGCCAAAATAGTGTGCAGCGAGCAGGGAGGCTGGCCAGCATCTTTGTATAAATCTTTTTCAGGGAGTGTCTTCATAACAGGGATTGTCGTATTCAGCCAATTTCGCAACGCTGGAACTACGCTTAGTTTTACGCAATTATGCTTCGCCAAACTACGGCGTCGAAATCAAATATTCGCTTCGTATGCATTTAGTAGAATGCGTGTTAAAATACGCAATTACGCGTAGTCCGAAGCGTAGTGTATGCGGATGCTCATAGTTGGCGTAAGCTACGTGTAGCGGTACTTCGCTACGCGTAAATCCGTAAGCGTAGTTTTGAAACTTCACCTACAAACTACGATGCGTAGATGCGAACTACGATGCGTAAATTCGCACTGGCATAGTTTCTGCTCATCCCTGCTTCATAAAGAATAAAGGCCATGCTGAAAATCCCCCATGGAGAGATGGACTAGCCAAAAACCTGTCGGTAATGTCAGATTTCTACTACCTACTGTAAGTGACAGCAACATAGGAGAAAAGTAATTTATGGCTCATTTTACTCTGGAAGAAATGTACTTCTTATTTGTATGTGTTTTAAATTTTACGATTTCCGCGACAGTTCCTCTTTAGAAATGGCTTGGTAACATACTGCTGGTGGGTTCCTTGCCTTAGGCTAAGTTCTATGCACAGCCCTAAGGGCCCATTCACATTAGGGCGATTAGTGTGTGACTCCCGCTAATCGCTGAAGCGCTAGCGCTCTTTAAAGCACTACTCCATTATAACCATATGGCAATGATCTCACTGCAGTGATTGCCCCTGATCGCGGGCGTTTCGCGATTCCTAGTAATCACAAAACGTGATGCCTGCAGCATTTTCTCGCGATTCTGGAGTGATCGCGATACAGTGCTTATAAAAGCGCTGATCGTGAATGTCGGGAATCGGGAGAGTGTACATCGATTTTACAGTGCTAATCGCGGTAAAAATCACCCACGCAAAACGGTAGCGCCGTTTTACAACCTCCAAGTGCGAATGGGCCCTAATTGAGAGTTCCTTGCACAGAGGGAGTTGTTGCTTGCTTGGCAGCTGGAAAAGCCTTTATTTCCCACAATGCAACAAGGTTTACAGACAGCAAACTGTCAGGACCATGGTCATGACATCACACTGTGGGAGGGGTTTCACCACAATATCAGTTATACAGACCCTCTTGATGATCAGTTTGAGAAAAGGAAAATATTTCTCATGGGAAAGGGGGTATCAGCTACTGATTGGGATGAAGTTCAATCCTTGGTTACAGTTCCTCTTCAAGTATTACTGACTTCTTCAGACCATGACAACTACAGGATCAAGTAGATGAGCGTTTACTTCAGGCTTTCGGGAAATGAACGATTGTGTGAACGATCATTTACACAATCGCGGCAAACATGCGCAAAGTTAATGAGGATTGGAACAATCCTCAACCACTTAATTGGTCATTCAAATCGATTGCTGCGGGTGTCTTGCATCTTTCAACATTGTTAAACGATGTTGCGCGATATCACAAAAAACATTTGTCGCTCAAAATCGTTCACAAAAAAATCGTTCGGTGGGCATGGGCCTAAGTTAACCTGTATCGATAAAACACTGTGAACGTTAAAGAAGACAGACATAGAGGAGGAGAGACCCATGAATATCGAGCTCTGTAGACAACTGCACATCATTAAAATGGTTTGGAAGTTTTTGCAATCTGTTTATAGTTTGGGGTATTTGGGTTTGGAGTTGAGTCATAAAACTTGCAAATAAACATGGTGAAGATTGAAGACGGCCATACGTCAAGCACATGTCAGCGTGGATGTCTCCCCTGGGCGGAGGTGAGACTTCGTCTGTTCCCCCAGACCAGATTATCGTTATTTTCTCGATTAAATTATTTTCTCAGTTGTAGTGCATAGCTGTGGTTGCGGAGAACTTTTTTCGGGGGAGGGGGACCTGTCATCTCCCATTAGAGTGATATTGTTCTGTATTCGATTTAGACGCTAAACAACATCTAGAAAACCATTTGATCTGGGTTCTTACAAACCACGATACTGACTGAAGGCTATACAGAGTAGTGTAGGCTTAAAGTAAACCAGAGACGTTTGAGACAAAAGGATTTATACTTACCTGGAGCTTCCTCCAGCCCCCTGTATTGCATTACCCCATGTAGTCCATAACTTCCCTACCTTTACTGGGGCAGGAAGCAGGGCAACGGAGAGGAGCGTGAGTATGACCACGCCTGGGCAGACAGCGGCTCCATGCTTCTGCAGAGGTGCGACCTTGCTCGCGTGGGTGCAGCATGGCCCTGCTCGGGCATGAAGAGGACCACGGTCGCAATCTACAAAAGGGTATTGAGCAGTGGCAGCAGTCTCCAGAAAGAGTGTATACCAGTCCCACCGTAGAGCCTGTAGAGTATTGTACTGTGTTAGCCATCAGTAAAAGCAAGAAGTTTTGAATCAGGATGATACCATTTATTGGCTAACTTAAAAGAATAAGAATAAGCAAGCTTTCGGCTTTGCAGCCTTTGTCTGGTTTCAATCCTGTTGACAGGGCCGGAGCTACCATAGGAAAAAATAGGCAGTTGCCCCAGGGCCCCAGAGCCTGTAGGGGCCCCCAAGTTGTCCCTCCCCATCTGAACTGTTGCTCCCCAGGGACACAGCAGAGTCTGTTAAGTTGGTGGATGATTGGGGGAGGGTCAGCAGGCAGCTCAGGGGCCCAGGAGGGAAATTTGGCTGCAGCAAAGGGCCTCTGATGACGCTTTTTGGTCGGGGTGGTGTCTGTTGGGGAGCCCCCAGGCTAATCTTGCCCTAGGGCCACATTGTTACTTGAACTGGCCCTGCCTGTTGAAGCCCGACGAAGGTTTGCAAAGCTGTAGAGCGTGTACCTGTCACACCATAGACGTGTACAAGACACACCGTAGAGCGTGTACCTGTCACACCATAGAGCGTGTACCAGTCACACCCTAGAGCCTGTCTCAGTCACACTGCAGAGCCTGTCTCAGTCACACTGCAGAGCCTGTACCAGTCACACCGTAGAGTGTGTACCAGTCACACCGTAGAGTGTGTACCAGTCACACCGTAGAGTGTGTACCAGTCACACCGTAGAGTGTGTACCAGTCACACCCTAGAGCAGGGGTCCCCAAACTTTTTTGGTCAAGGGCCGGGTCAACATACTTCAGACTGCTGGGGGCCGGAGTATATATGAAATGATGTAGAAAAACATAACATTGAGCCTAGGTATTGTAGACAGTGCCTATTAACATGGGCATCCTTCGTGTCTCCCATTTAACCAGAGCAGATGTTATGCCTCCCAACACAGCATGTGCAGGTAGTAATCCCCCTCCCCCCAACACAGCATGTGCAGGTAGTATGCCCCCCAACACAGCATGTGCAGGTAGTATGCCCCCCAACACAGCATGTGCAGCTATTATGCCACCAACACAGTGCAGATATCGTGACCCTAACATAGCAAGTCAAATGTTAGCCATAATGTCACCCAATGGCCTGCCAAAGCCTGCAGCACAATCTCACCCATCCACACACTATCTCTGTAGAAACATATGCAGTGCAACCCTCCATTTCCCCTTCGCAAAGAAACCATAACATTCCTGCACAGCACTGACCAAAATATATGTGACTATGCTTGCTACAAGTCAATCCCCTCCACCCAATAACCCAGAAGCCAGCAAATGACTGCTTTCTGACTTCAGTGTGGAAGGGGGTGTTGCCAGAACTGCTATTCTATATACAGGCCACCAATATTTAAAAATGCAGCAGACTGCATCTAAAAGTAATACATTTTGTGTGTGGGGGGCCGGTAAGAAAGCCTCAGGGGGCCGCATCCGGCCCGCGGGCCTTAGTTTGAGGACCACTGCCCTAGAGTGTGTACCAGTCACACCGTAGAGCGTGTACCAGTCACACCCTAGAGCCTGTCTCAGTCACACTGTAGAGCCTGTACCAGACACACCGTAAAGCGTGTACCAGACACACCGTAGAGCGTGTACCAAACACACCGTAGAGTGTGTACCTGTTATACCGTAGAGTGTGTACCAGTCACACTGCAGAGCCTGTACCAGACACACCGTAGAGCGTGTACCTGTCATACCGTAGAGTGTGTACCAGACATACCGTAGAGCGCGTACCTGTCATACCGTAGAGTGTGTACCAGACACACCGTAGAGCGTGTACCTGTCATACCGTAGATTGTGTACCTGTCATACCGTAGATTGTGTACCTGTCATACCGTAGAGTGTGTACCAGACATACCTTAGAGTGTGTACCAGACATACCGTAGAGTGTGTACCAGACATACAGTAGAGTGTGTACCAGACATACCGTAGAGCGTGTACCTGTCACACCGTAGAGTGTGTACCAGACATACCGTAGAGCGTGTACCATCACACAGTAGAGCCTTTACCAGTCGCACTGGAGAGCCTGTACCAGTCACATCATAGAGGGTGTACCAGTCACACTTTCGAGTGTGTACCAGTCACATCATAGACGGTGTACCAGTCACACCATAGACCATGTACCAGTCACACCATTGGCCATGTACCAGTCACACCATAGACCATGTACCAGTCACACCATAGACCATGTACCAGACACACTGTAGAGCTTGTACCAGACATACCATAGAGCGCATACCAGCCACACTACTACAGCTTTGGCCTATGGCTCTCCTACACATGGAATTGTTTTTTTAGCCTCTTAACTAAAATAGTTGTTTTTTATTTTTTTTAACTCCATGGTGTATTTGTAGCTCACTTCTTTTCAAGTATTCCACTTCAGTTTCAATCTTCTTATTTCTGCCGAGCATGAACGGATTGAGATCTCTGAAGATTGTGGAATGTGTGTATGCATTTCTGTTATCAGTTCTGACAAAGCGTTGCAATCTTCATGGCATCGCTGCGGAGGCTTTGGACCGCCCGTAGCCGGCTGTAGCGGACTTGGCACCTCGGGCGTTGGGTAGACCTCAAATTTCATCACGCTATAACCGCCACCTATGATTAGGAGGGGATTTGCCAACTTGTTAGCCACAAGAAAGGCCAATCTGGTATTCAGCGCTTTAGCTACGCCTATTCTCAGATGCCTGGTCCATATGTACTTCGGGATAACTTACTTAACCCTCTCTGTGCCGCGAAGAACAGCAATTAACAACATAATCATAAATGATTCATATTATTACTGTACATTTATACAGTGCTAACATTGAAAGAGACCTCTTCCAGAAGGGTGAACTGAGCATTTGTCAGGCTGTTCAGCGCCCCGTTTGTCGACCACAAGCGCCATTCGGGTGCAAATAAAGAGGAACTGTAACAAAAAAAAACAAACCCTGGGGGGTACTTACCTCAGGAGGGGGACATCCCCGGATCTTAACGAGGCTTCCCCCATCCTGCTCTGCTGACAGCCCCAAAACCGCAGCCGACAAGGAAGTCGGCTGTGGTGCAGGCGCACTAGTGCCTGCAATCAGGGCCGGATTTTGGCCTAGGCTACCTAGGCCATGACCTAGGGCACCACAGAAGGAAGGGCACCAAAGCAGCAGCCTAAACTGGTGCAGCATTTGCAAGCTTGCAAATGCTGCAATGCAGGGAGATCAGGCGAGCGCCTAATTGCGGTACTCTTCTGCTGGCCGCCTGTGCAACAGCCACCTTGCTCTCTGTGCACGTTTGCATTGTGGCCGGCAGCTATGAACTTGGGCAGCATTGGAGATGGAAAGGAAGAGGAAGCTTCTGCACTGGAGATGAACGGAGAAATGAGTGACACTACAGTGGGTTACTGCAGTAAACCTGGAGGTGCGCTGTAAGTGCCTTGTTAATTTTTTTTCTTTGAGTCAAACCGTGGCTATAACGCACCATACGGCTTTTCAGCTCTGGTGCGATGTGTGGTGTGATTGTTCGAAATCAAACTGCGTCAGTGTAAACGGACCCTGACAGTGACATTTTTAGGCAAGCTAGTAATGGCACCCACCTATTCCTGTCACCTTAAGTTTTCTAAAATAAGCTAGTATTAACTGAAAAAAAAAAAAAAACTCCATAAAGTTCAACCACATTATAATGCAAGTATTCTAGGAAATACAACAAACCTGTGTTACTCTTGTCTGAGGGGAGGTAGAATGCCAGACCGCTGATGTGTGAAGTGACCGAGCTGATTAAACATCTGAACACAAAGTGGTGAGTCTGCCGTTGAGTTGCTAAGACTGTAAAAGGGAAATTTTGGGCGTGCCTTTCACCAAACAGTATACCGTTGTCATGGTTGCATGTAAAGCTATTCTGAATCATTCCCCGCGTCTGGAAAAAGATAGCTGGCTGCAGACTGAAATATTATTAATATTATTATTTTGTATTTATATAGCGCCAACATATTCCGCAGCGCTGTACTGAGTGTATTGTCTTGTCACATAACTGTCCTCAAAGGGGCTCACAATCTAATCTCTACCATAGTTATAAATATGTCATGTAGTGCATATATCATAGTCATATGTCTATATTGTGTTGTGTATGTATCGTACTCTAGGGCCAATTTAGGGGGAAGCCAATTAACTTATCTGTATGTTTTTTTTTTGGATATGGGATGAAACCGAAGAGCCCGGAGGAAACCCACACAGACACAGGAAGAACATACAAACTCCTTGCAGATAGTGCCCTAGCTGGGATTCAAACCAGGGACCCAGCGATGGAAAGCAAGCATGCTAACCACTACGCCACCGTGCTGCCCACCATATAAATATAAAGTGCTTTTAATCAATACATTACAGCATACGTATACGTATAGCAACGATATAGGACATATCAATATTTAAAGTGTATCTGAGGGGAAAGAAGTGTCCAAAATAGGAACTTACCTCAGTAGAGGAAAGCCTCTGGATAATCCAGTGGCCTCCACTGTCCCCCTCACCTCCACCGTTCCAGTGTTGGGATCCCCAAACTTCCCTTGACAATGGCTTGGGGAAGAGTACGCCCGGCTGCACTCCCAGCCGTGAAGGAGCGTGGCTGCACTGTGGAGGCGCGGTCAGGGCCGGCCCTAGACTTTTTGCCGCCTGAGGCAAATTTTGAAAAAATTATTGCTGCCGCCGCCCCCCCCGTGGGGGGTGGGGCTGCCGCCGCCGCCGAGCTGGAGGGGTAGCGGGCAGGGCGGGGGTATTGGGCCTAGCGGCGGGGAGGGGGGTCGGACCCCCCCCTCCCTCGCCTGGGTCCCCCGTCCTCCGCTCCCCTCCAGCCTTAAATACATCAGAAGCGCAACTCTCGTAAGAGGCAGTGGGCGGGGAGAACTCACCTCTTCCTCTCTCAATCCAGCGTGCGCTCCACTGACGTCCCTTCCTGCAGCGCCGTCCATTTACAATACAGTGGGCGGCGTTGCAGGAAGTGACGTCAGTGGAGCGCACGCTGGATCGAGGAAGAGGTGAGTCCTCCCCGCCCACGAGAGTTGCGCTTCTGATGTATTTAAGGCTGGAGGGGAGCGGAGGACGGGGGACCCAGGCGAGGGAGGGGGGGTCCGACCCCCCTCCCCGCCGCTAGGCCCAATACCCCCGCCCTGCCCGCTACCCCTCCAGCTGGGCGGCCGGCTCCCCGCACCCACCGACGGGCGGATGCCGCCCCTAGAAATTTGCCGCCTGAGGCAAAAGTTTCACCCCGCCTCATGAGCGGGCCGGCCCTGGGCGCGGTCTCTTTGGTATGCTGGGCAAAGTTTAATCACAGGTTGTCATCGAGTACCTCCATTATAGGCAGGCACTTGTCACAAAAACTTTATTGGTAACAGGGGCGTAACAATAGACACTGCAAGGGATGCAGCTGCAGGGGTGCCCAGAACCTGCAGGGTGCCCTGTGGGGAGAGAAGTTTATTTTCCCTATCATGAGAGAGACTGACAACTAAGGGCAAAAGAGTGGAAAAAACGTTCTGCTCTCTGCACAATTGTTCTAATGACTGCATCTGCTCGTCCACTGATAAGGAATCATACAAAGTTTTGTAGACAAAGATCTGTAGACTTTCCTTATTCAGTGTGCAGCAGGTTCTCTACCCCTCCCTAAGTGCTGTGTACTGTAGTGATGCTGGAGGAGTCTGCAGAGCCAGTTATGCTCCATCAGAAATGGACAGAGTGAGTGTAATAAGCTGAGGCTAAGAGCACACTCGTCTGTCGGTTTTCTGTATGCGTTTTCTGCACACTAGTTACACTAGTTACACCCCTGATTTGGCAATGTATTGAAGCATTTTTGGTGCAGCATAGATGATTGGCTACAGGAAGGAATATTGGCCCTAAAGCCAAAAAAGATGGGGAACGGTGACTATCAATTAGGGTTGGGTGATCACAAGGGTTTTGGTATAGGGAAGCCAGGGCTTAGTTTGAGTGTTCAAGGTTAGAAGTGTAAGGTTACAAATCAGGAAGAAACTAGGTTTAGGCATCAGGAATGGGTTTAAGAATTCAGAACTCAGAACTTCCTCTCCCCTCTAAAAGATAAGCAACAGCATAATAACCTTTAAAGAGACTTTGTAACAACATTTTCAGCCTTATTTCTTGTATCCTATAAGTTCCTATGCCTGTTCTAATGTGATGTGTCTTACTGCAGCCTTTCCTAGTTGCACAGTGGCTGTATTATATCTGTTATATAATCTAATCTTCTTTCCTCTGATGGCTTTGTCAGGCTCAGGCACTCAGGCTGGAATGTGCTGCTCTGCTGTGATAGGATAGAAGCTATACACACCCTCTCCAGGCCCCCTGCAGGCTCTGTATGAGTCACAGACTGAGCTCCTCTCAGCCTATCACATGCTGTTAGCAGCCATGTCTTTCGTTTGTAAACACTGTCTAAAACTGGCAATTACAAGCCAGGATTGCAGCAGAGAGTGGCAGAAACAGCACAGAGGGGCCCAGGAGAACATAATGAATAGAGTGGTATGCTTTTTATTGTAAGAATTGTAGAGTACAGATTCTCTTTAAAGAAAAAAACATTTGTTTGTTACAGCTTACAGAACTCCTGCAATAAATGTGCAGTGTGTCAACTTCCTGCTTTCAGGGAAGCAGGCAAAGACATCCTTTGTTTACATATTGGTTGTGTCTGCCGAGGACTGCTGTATTTCTGTGCTGACACAGCTGAGAGATCAAATCACACTTGTGATTGCTTACAGATGAGGTTGAATAAGACAGGCTCTTCCCTCTAAATACATACAGGGTGCATTTCTCTCTGTTTTCCTTGTGTCCTGTGCAAGGGTTCAGGTCCACTTTCACATTAATACATGCATGTCAAACTCTGGCCCGTGGGTCAAATCCGCCCCTCGGAGCCATCAGATTTGGCCCTTGGGTGGTTTACCCACTTTGCATTATGTTTGGCCCACTATAGACCACCAGAGGAGCTATATTGGAGGGTAAGCCCTAGATCACCAGGAAAGCCATATGGGGAAAGCACTAGACACCAGGGAACTGTATAGGGGAAGCAGGGGGGCACTAGACATCAGGGAACTGTATAGGGGAAGGAGGTGGCCACTAGACACCAGGAAACTGTATAGGGGGTAAGGGAACCACTAAACACCAGGAAACTGTATAGGGGAGGAGGGGGCCACTAGACACCAGGAAACTGTATAGGGGAGAAGGGGGCCACTAGACACCAGGGAACTGTATAAAGAAGGGAGGACTAGTAAACACCAGGGAACTGTATAGGGGTTGGAGGGGGGCTATTAGACACCAGGGAACTTTAAAAGGAAGAAAAGTAGCTACTAGACATTGAGGCTGGCCCGCGACTTGGTCCCAGAGCTCAATTTTGGCCCACTTTGTAAATGAGTTTGACACCCCTGCTTTAATATGAGAGTATACAGTACTGGAGGGGAAAAAAACACAAAGACAACGGGAGCCCAAATGGTGCAGTATGTCACAATAAATAGGTGTTCAAAAAAAACTTCTGAAAAAGGGGTACTCACAAAGGTGGGTTGCACACAGGGCAACCGACTGCTTCAAACCGACCGCTTCAAGCAAGTGGAGTGTTTAAACCTGACTCCACTCAGGTATACCAGCAGTCCTGGGTCTGGTCGCTCTCTTAGCAAAAAGATCCTGCGGGATCCCACCTTGGTTCAGGTGCGTAAGGTTCCTCACCCAGGCAAGTGGGGAAGATATGGCACAGAAGTGGTAAAGAGGCGCAAATTTCACTAAAATACTCTAAAATCAATAAAATATCAAAAATTAGGTGGCTTACCTCACAGACGACAAACTAACTTTGATAAGGAAGTTTAACTGAAGATTTAGCACAGGCAACGCGTTTCGTGGGACCAAGCTAACTCTTCAATTAAACTTCCTTATCAAAGTGAGTTTGTCGTCTGTGAGGTAAGCCACCTCATTTTTGTTATTTTATTGATTTGAGAGTATTTTGGAGAAATTGGGCACCCCAAATGCAGTTGTTAGACCACAACGGCACTTTATTTGGCCTGAGGAAGTGGGCTTGGTCCCACGAAACGCGTTGCCTGTGCTAAATCTTCAATTAAACCTCCTTATCAATGTGAGTTTGTTGTCTGTGAGGTAAGCCACCTCATTTTTGTTATTTTATTGATTTTAGAGTATTTTAGAGAAATTGGGCGCCTCTTTACCACTTATGTTTAACATGAGAGGTAAGGCTTAGGCATCAGGAAAGGGTTAAAGTTGAGGGAGGAGGTTAGGGTTTGGTATTGGAAAGTACGGTAGTTTTACTGATGGGTGGATCAGTTAGGGTTAGGTGATAGGGAAGATAAACCAAAATAGCATCCTAAACCCAGAATACTAGAGTTTCGTCAGTTGCAATACCACCACTCTGATGTCTGGTTGTTCGGGTCTAATCCACGGGTCCCAGAATCCAAGAAACCATAGCTTTAGAGTAAATTGTCTGAGCTCTGAGTTGCCATGTACTGCATCACATTTTCCAGTCATTCTATGTAATCTGAGCAGCTGGCTGTGAAAAGACATGCCTATCTGTTACTTGCAGGTTGACATTCATGACTGTAGTTATCACCAGCCTTCTGTGACCCTACACGACCTTCCTGATTCCCGAAACTAGCTATACTCACCTACCAGGCTGGCAAGCCTTCACCATTACCTCCACCAGCCCTTGCCTCCAGACTGCGTGGATCTCAAACACTCGAGTTATAGTTCCTCCTCCAGGTGAGACAATTCATGTAAATTGTACTTCAGCTGTATATTCAGCTGTTTGGCCGCAGTGGAGCTTTAGACATAATCGTGAATCCTTGTCTAATGCAATGTCATCCCAGAATGTGTTTGGCCTTAAGTAGTCAGTGTCGGGATGACAGCTTCCTCTAAACAGCGGTATTAACATGTCACAATCTATACAAGTTGAAGGGAACCTCTCAGCCACTTAACACCTTCTCACGCGTCTCAAGCTGAGAAGGACTAAACAGAACAGTTTAGGTCATCCACGATACACATGGTTCGTATTTATGCGAGTGTACAGAGCAGGCTCGCCATATGGAAACAAAATGTCATAAAAATTTTGAGTAAAAGGGTGCCACATCCCATGTGTCAGTGCCAGTGCTTAGGGCTTCTTCTGCCTGAAGATTACTTCAATAAACAGCATCGACTGCCTGGATATAAGGGGCCCGGCTAAACGGCTATTAATAGCCAGATGGATTCTTGTAGAACATTACTCGTATATATTGAGTTTAGTGTAATTAGGTAGTGGCGGAGATATGTGTCGTAATGTGTGTGTGATCTGGCTTTTGAAGACACTTAGAAGTCAACTCCACCCAAAACGAAGTTCCAGATGGAATTAGATCAGTGTCTGCTGAGTGATCTAACATTTTTTCTTTAAATCTCTTGGGGTCTCCAGTGGAGACATCTTACCAAACTTAGTTTTGGGATTATCTTCCCTTTCTCTTGTCCATTATGTTGCCTTCTTTGTTTTTCATCTAAACGAGTTATGTCTTTCCACATAAACAATCAATCCATGAAAGGTGATGCCAATATTTGGCCTCTTAAAGCAGAACTCTGCAAAGTTTAATTGGATTGTTCTCTAAACTTGAACAACAGTTACAAATGTATAACTTTTTAAATGTTTTGTTCTTTCAAAGTTAGCTACAAAAATGTTTATTTCTAAAATAAATGGGAAACTTTGTACATTGAACCCGATTTCTGGTGATTTTTTTTACCCCCATCCTTCCTGCCACTTTGGTAGCTTACAGCATCCTCCCAACCCCCAAAATATACTCAAATAGGATTAATAGGGATAGTTTTGGTGGAGTGGTGGCCTTCTGTAGTGTTATTGGGAGTTAGGAGGGAAGGGGAGCTCAAAAAAAGAATTCAGATAGCCTTTGAGGTTTACCCGAGGTGAACCTCATGTGAAAAAACAGATACTCACCTAAGAGAAAGTAAATCTCTGGATCCTGCAGAGGCTTCCCAGATCTTCCTTTCCGATCGACATACCGAATCCACAAACGGGCTGTACCACACCTGCATGAGTATGACAGAACCTGCGCATGAACGGTTCTGTGCTACCACGTAGGTGTGTACGTACTTGCACAGGTGCAGCATGGCCACACTTGTGCATGAAGAAGAGCACAGTCACGATCTCCAGGAGGATCCTGGGAAACCATGGTGGTCTGTGGAGGACGTGAGGAGTCTCTGGAGGTCTTTGGGGAAGTATCTGTTTTTTGACCTTAGGATTGCCCCTTTAATTCTATCCTGACAGCATTATTAAACCTTTAGTCTATAAGATACAAAGATTATAACTGTGCAGTGAAGACCAAAGATGGTTAGTTAGATTCTAATTCCAACTGGGCCAATCAAAATGCACTTTCTAACCATTTTGATTGGCCCAGTTTCAAGCTGTATAAAATTTACAGGCAAGCCAGAATTATATAAGCATCTCATTGACCATCTCCAGGGAACAAGCTGTCCGCCTTGGTGGATTTCTTCTTTGAGGTCAGAACATCGGCATTCAGTACGGTGGGAGGTGGACGGGAGGGCGGAGCACGCTCTTTACACTAAAGTATAAAACAGCACAAGGTTGAGTGATTTTTCTAGGCTTGATGTAAGGTCCATGATTTCATCTAGAAGGTATCTTAGAGATCATCAGAAGTTTGGGATTCCTCGGCATGAATGTGTACGGTTGAGCCTCTCAGCTTGCTAAATCTTTATTTGAACATTTGCAATAATTCCTCCTCCTTAATCGATTGCAAGGAAATATTTCAGACAAACCATTCAGAAAAAAAGAGTTACATTCATTCTCACAAAATACCGTAAAATGGCACAGAGTGGTTTACTTGACTCTAAATTGTTTGCGTCCGATCATAGCCCAAGGCTTTCTACACATGGTAGATGGTTCTCAGCCAGTCGAAAACCGCCACTGCCAAGAATCTAACGTGTGCACGGTGGCCCCAGTTTGTTGCAGAGAGAGGCAGAGTTGCCAAATCATCTCAAACCAGTGCAGATCCAGAGCTGTGGAGTCGAGGAGTCGGAGCAATTTTGGATACCTGGAGTTGGAGTTGGTGGTTTCATAAACTGAGTAGTTAGAGTCGGATGATTTTTTTTACCCACTACATAGCCTGACTGGGCTGTGGTGTTGGAGTCGATGAGTCGAAGCAATTTTGGGTATCTGGAGTCGGAGTCAGTGGTTTCATATACTGTGGAGTTTGAATTGGAGTTGGATTGATTTTTGTAATGGCTCCACAACCCTGTGCAGATCGAGTATTGTTCTCCTCCTTATCCCCTTGTGCTCTGCCATGTGCCACGCATTGGTACTTCTTCCTCTTCCGTAGGGTACAGAACAGGTCTTCACAGCAAGAGGCTCTAAACTTTTGCCCGAGGGATCGAGTTTTGATCCGCCCAGACAAAAGTTCTCGAATATGCGTACGAGGCTCAAGGATTGTAGTTGGCCACAAAAGGACCCGACAACCCAGCTGTCAAGGTCAGAGCTTTGTTTGTGGACCTCAGAAGACCTTTTCAGGAACTTCTCCTCTTTTTGTCATTTTGTTTGGTCAGGACAATCTTTGAACAGTAAAGAAAACATTTCTTGACTCAGAGATTGTAATAAAGTGCAAGTTTCCCTTCAGTCAGCAACATGTGTTATATATATTTTATCAGGTTTTCGTTTTTTTTTAAGGTGATGATTAGATACATTGTTAAGGAATATTGCCAAATATTTATTTTATCTCTGATATTGTGAGGTTGTTTTTAGCTAGTGTGGTAGTTTTTGGTCTAACCCTCAGCCTGCGGTCTTTAGATTTTATAAGGTCATGGAGCGCCATCTAAAATATTTCAGAGCACATGCCATGTCATCTTCAATCTTTCTAACAAAGCATACAGTGGCGTTTGGTTTATTGTATTTTATTAATTTTTAAACTTTACAAGTGTAAAGGTCCATAGACGGTGCAAACAAAAGACATCACTGAAACGGCATTACCTGGCAAGAAGAAATGACAAATAGTTTGAACAATGTTGTTCGTACATACCAATATTTCAAACGATAATGTCATTTACCGTAAATAATGCATGTGTGGAACGGACATTTCCCACTACATATGCACGCATGCACTGGAACAATCTTGTTTAAATGACATTGTATACACCCCCCTACTGCACGACATCCCACGCAGTCGTCAGAATTGATTGGCCAGAATACCCGATATCGGTCACTCATCATTGTCATTTATAATCGTATGGCTACATTTTTTTTGCAGATTGTAGTCAGATATGGTGATATCTGTTGTTCATCAGACATCTCAAAAGACTTTATCCAACATTTGTACAAGGTTTACCAAAATAAGTGAGTTTATTCTTCTTATGAAAACATCAGAGATTTTGGTAATATGGGAAGCTGAGGGAAATGGTGAACTTCTGGAATGTTCTTGTAGAGATGCATGTGCAGTACGGAGCCGCCTATTTTCAGGTACACTCGGGCTCCTGAAGACTTCCGAATCCTCCCGTGGCGGGAGATTGGATCGGCCGAGTTTTACTAAAGATGTGTAGCCATACTCTAAAGGTCTAAATTTGGTTCAAATTTACACCAGATCACAAACGCCCAACAGGAGCAAACAGTCAAGTGTCTTCTTTGATGATCCGTTTGTGGTCCGTTTGGGATGCGTTTCCACCCCAGGTTTATAAAATTGTGGAGGTCAGGAGATCAGGTTGTGCTAAGTTGCGGACTGATTAGTGTGAATGGATCATATTGATAACACAGGATCCATTGACTGTCAGTTTTTGCAACTCAGCAAAAAGACAAAAAAATGTCCATTGGCATTCTAATGTGAACCAATCCCTACAGGAGCTCCTGGGTGTATTTTCTCAAATGCAAGTCATTTTATTGTGTACATATTAATATGTGACCATGGTCCATGGACAAACCGAGTTTAAATGGATGGAATACCCTAAGAACTTTTAAGCTTGTTTCAAAAACTCAGCATGAGTACCATGCAATAATATGAATATATATATATGAATATGGAATGGTAACTTGTGAGATATAAGTGGTAGTACCATTTTTTTCAGCCCTACATTGAGAATCTATGTTTAGTTTGACCGAAGTTGGTTAACTTGATATCGGTTAATAAAGAAGCCACAATTAATAGCATTTGTGCGACTGAGTGCCTGCATGGGGTGAGGAGCACCTTTGTTCTGGAAATTAATAGAATAATGTTTCTAAAGCTGGATACTCTCCTGAAGACGTCGGAAGATGGATCGGGGAACCTCACAGTGACGCCGTCCAACGAACAAGCGTCTTCCTACCCGCGGGAACATATGACGGCACATGCCGGGCGCAAACAGGAAGTCAAACGATCACAGCACTTTGCACAGGAGTCGTCAGGGATCGTAAAGAGAAACTCCAACCAAGAATTGAACTTTATGCCAATCAGTAGCTGATACCCCCTTTTACATGAGAAATCTATTCCTTTTCACAAACAGTCCATCAGGGGGCGCTGTATGGTTGATATTGTGGTAAAACCCCTGCCACAAAGAAATTCTGAGTACGTACTCTTGGCAGTTTCCTGTCTGTGAACCCTGTTGCATTGTGGGAAATAGCTGTTTACAGCTGTTTCCAACTGCCAAATCAGCAAGCAGCAGCTACATTACTTGCCAGCAGTAAAAATGTCACCATGTGATAAATGTCAGAATATAAATCAGGTATTTAAAATATTTTTCAATGGGCAAACACTGACTAAATCATTTATACATAATTATTGTAAAAATGAAGCACTTTTTTATTACATTATTTTCACCGGAGTTCCTCTTTAAAGATCCGATCAGCCGTGACAGTTGGAAAAAGTCTTTCGTTTAATCATACGTGTGTAACCACATTGTGAGATCGTAAAAACAATCACTTATCGCACAAAAAAATTACCTGTTGTTGGAAAAATCACGCAAAAAGTTGCAACATGGGTACAAGCCCTTAGACAATACGAAGTTGAGAGAGCAGTGAGCACAATTTCCCTTTCCACCGGAGAGAATCTGATAAGAGGAAAGAGAAAGTTTGACAAATTCTTACCTTAACACCAGGGGAACATGGCTTTGGACAGTTTCACCATCGGATGAGGTCAGCTATCTTCTAAGTAAGTGGAGAAGCGTTATCCAGCACTCTATCTTAGCTGATCAAACATTCCTTTGACCCATCCTTTGTGGAAGAACGATTAGTCTGGAGTTCAGATATCAGCGACAAGACAAGTAGGATAAAGTCCACTCTTTCCCTCCCCGGTACAAAAAACAAAAACAGCAGAACAAAGGGGTCTGTGTAGGAGAAAGCTTCTGGAAACCTGAAGAAGGCTTTTCAGCTTAAATCTCTCTCTTGTGCGTAACTCAAGTTTCACTGCTTTGTACTCCAGGTGGGGGGAGAAAATGCGCTCACAGGTCTGTGTTGACGGAGATGAAATGGAGGAGTACTCTGGGCTCCTCTGGCAGAAACTTGCAAGTCTTTGACTTTGACTCCACAAGAATTCTGCTATCTCTCCCAGAGGCATTTCTTACCTTGCTATCTTTGCCTGACACATTTTCATTCCTTTTTCACTCCTTTCATGTTTGACCAGAGATGTGTAATATTTGGGTACAAACCATGATTTCTTACAGCACAGAATGCCAACTATGCAACATTGAGGTTGTCTGGCATCCTTCGATGGTTGGCAAAATGTTTCTGGTTGGAGTGGGTACTAAATGGGCCATTTTGATTGGTTGAATCTTCTGTAGTGTGTGGCTGGTAGATAGAAATTAGGTTTAAAGGCATATTTTACCCTCCTGGATTATTCAGGATTTAGGAAACTATACCATTACTCACTCAATTTTCATGTTTGTAGCTGCGGTTCCAGTTAACACCCATGTGGAAAAGTCAACCGTGCACTTGCATGAGTACGGGTGAACTTCTGCGTTGGCGCAACACACAGAAGTGTGCGGTAGGGACAACAATGGTGAGGAGAACACAGGAAGCCTCTGGAGGATCCAAAAGTTTCCCACTACCTAGGAAAGTATTTATTTTTTTATTTTTTTGGTGTAGGTTTACCTCGGGTTTACTTTAAGACCAACAGTTTTCATAGTAAATGTACAATGCTCCATGAAGGATGGAGAAATTAGAGGTATGACGAAGAGGGGTTGGGGACGCAAACTACCCCTGAAAAGTTTTTAATTTACTTTCTGCAAGAATTGAAGTGCCTTGAGAAAGCCCAGTGATTGGGCGAAACATGTAGGCAGGGTAGTAGGTGGAACTAGAGATGAGCGTAGTGACGTAATTACGATTTCGCGAAATTTCGCGTAATTAGTGTAATTACGATTATGGCCGTAAGTACAAAATCGTAATGAAGAAGGATTTCGCGAAATTTCGCGTAAGCGTAATTTTCGCGTAATTTTCGCATTACAGCGGGTATTACGAAATTAATGCGTATGGCCATGCTCCCAAGCGGAAAAGTTGACGCATGGATCAATGTTAGGTAGCCGCCGACTTTAACGGTTAATAGCAAAGCCCCCTTAAATGCTAAGAGCCTCAAATTTGGAGAATATATTAAGGAGATCAGGAGGAATAAGAGGACAATTTTTTTTTTCAAAAAGACCTTATAGTTTTTGAGAAAATCGCTGTTAAAGTTTCAAAGTAAAAATGTATACATTTAAAAACCCGCCGACTTTAACGGTTAATAGCAAAGCCTGCTTAAAGTTTAGGAACACCAAATTCCCAGGGTATATTAAGGGGATCAGTGGGAATAAGAGGAAAAAAAATTTAGCGTCCCGCACGCACCCGACAGAGCTCTGAGCTATATAGCTCAGAGCTCTCTTAGCATCTTTGTATTTGGGCTCCAAGGAGCCCCATTGGTCCTTAGCAGACCAATGGGGTTCCTTCTGATTTAAAGGAACCCCATTGGTCTGCTAAGGACCAATAGGGCTCCTTGGAGCCCAAATACAAAGATGCTTAGGGAGCTCTGAGCTATATAGCTCAGAGCTCTGTCGGGTCCGTGCGGGTGCGGCGGTGGCGGCGAGTGACGTCGGGTGCGGTGGTGTTACAAAGTAACAAAGTTGTTACATTGTAATAACTTTGTTACATTGTAACTGATTAGTATATTTCCGAGGATATTGCGTGGGAACTGGCTTTTAAAGGGACAGGTAAGTATTATTGGTTAATTAAGAATATTAAAGGACTTTTTTCGTGGTTATGTTTTTTGTTCAATTAAAATACTTTTTCTAAGTGTCTGTGTGTTTATTTACTTTTAACTCTTAAAGGAAATGGGTAAGGGGTACAAGTACCTCTATACTCATTTCTCCTGGGAGGGGGGGTGGGCATCTGGGGGACCCCTTTTTAAAGGGGACTCCCAGATTCCACCATGAACCCCCCCCCCCCAGGAAATCGCGCCTCCACCTCCACCGCCCATCGGAGGTGGAGAAGAGCCCCTTGTCCTTGGATTGGACAAGGGCTCGGAGGGGGAGGGGAAAGCTTGGCTGCCCCTCCCCTTCCGAGACCCCCCAATCCATGGACCATGCGGCCGGTGCTCCGCATTCTGGCTATCCCAGCCTGCATGGGGGACAAGGGGTTAAAGAGGTCTGGGAGGGGGGACCCCACGTCGTTTTTTTTTTATATTTCACACACTCAGAACGAAGTAAGTAAAACTCTTCCCACTTGGGGGAATCTATGAAAATAATACACTATTGTTACCTGTGCAAAAAAAACTGACATTTTCCGCATTTAAAAGACATTTTCGCCCTTGAAACTTAAAAATCGATTTTCTCAAAAACTATAAGGTCTTTTTGAAAAAAAAATTTTTCCTCTTATTCCCACTGATCCCCTTAATATACCCTGGGAATTTGGTGTTCCTAAACTTTAAGCTATTAACCGTTAAAGTCGGCGGGTTTTTAAATGTATACATTTTTACTTTGAAACTTTAACAGCGATTTTCTCAAAAACTATAAGGTCTTTTTGAAAAAAAATGTTTTCCTCTTATTCCTCCTGATCTCCTTAATATATTCTCCAAATTTGAGGCTCTTAGCATTTAAGGGGGCTTTGCTATTAACCCTTAAAGTCGGCGGCTTTTTTATATTATACGGAGCGTTACGGTTTAATGCGAAATTACGGTAGCGTTTAATGCGAAATTACGGCATGAACGAAACGCGAAATTTCGCGTTGAAAATTACGCTTACGGTATTTTCAATTACGATTTTAATGGCAATTTCGCTACGCTAATTTCGCATCGTAATCGCAAATTTCGCATGCGTAATTATAGTAATGCGAAATTACGAAAATTTCAGCTCAACTCTAGGTGGAACCAGATGCATCCCAGGAGCCATGTGGAGTGTGCAAGCGTGCATAGGGGTGATTACATTGCCGTGCCCCAGCTGTAGACACTCTGTACTTTGGCATATGCTTTGGGCGTGACTGTCCCAAATTCTCTGGTGCACCAACTACGGATGCTTTCAGCAGTTTGGTGAGATCTATCCTCAGCTTTATGCAGTGGCAGCAGGACACACACTGGACATCAGCACCTCGTTATGCTGGATCCAGCAGTAGTTTGGTATGCTGACCAGCTGCTGTGTGTGCTCATGTGGTCATGTTGTAATGCCGTGTATTTCGTGTTGTGGACTCTGGGGTCCCTCTGGTCCCTGTTTTTATATGGGGGTGCATCTTGGTCCTGTTGAGTGATTACTGATAATCTTTGGTCAATAAAGGTCTTCAAAGTTTACCCAACACAGGTTGAGCGCAGTGTATGTACTGTTTTTACTTGACATTAAACATTTCTCATAGTCGGGCTTCATGAACAAATTCAGTTTGGTGTCCTCTAAAGAGAAGTACAAAAAATAAGCAGGTGAGGCGGCTGCTTTTGTTACAGTTAGCACAGACTTTGAGAATCGTATACCAGGAAGATGACAGGAACACCTTTGATTAGTAATTTCGCTTCCCGTCAGCGGTAATCTGAGACGCTTTCAAAGTTTGGGCCTGAGAAAGCAAAACACTCCGCGTGTCACTTTGTATATCCCACCAAAGCGCTCTTTGCTGCTTAATGATGGTTTACCGTTACCGAGGCAGCTCTCAGACATCTGTATTTTTGGTACAGGACATCCTACGTAACTCCAGTTATCAGACCAAGACGGCTGCACGGGAAGCGCGAGCAGAAAGGGCATTTTGTGCAGACGCTCCTTGACTCCTGTCCTTCACAGCGTGAACGCCGTTATGCTCCAAGTTATCCTGTTAACAGAGTTTCTTGGCTGCCTCAACGGTCAATTTCTGGTGTGCTTCCTGAAATTTCCAGCGTCAAAAGTGGTAGGGAAAAACGTTTCCCGTATGGTCTAAATTTGAAGGGAAGGTGATTTGATGACTACAGAAAATTTTTTGACAGTAATTATTTTAATAGCCGTGAGGGAGGTTTCCGCTTGTGCACGGAGGAGTCCCGGGTGTTGTTTTTAACTGGATTGGCGACGACAGATCTTTTATGGAAAGATGGATTCTCATCAGGGATGGAACTAGAGCACGGAGGTCAGAGGTCATACACAGCCCACACTGAGCCAGACTGACTCCATATTGTTGTCTTCTCTCGTTGTTACTAGGAAGTAGTTTGACATATTTTTTTCCTCTCCCTCTCAAATAAAAGAGGATTGGTTTACTTTACAAAAACTTCTACTTGACGCCAGTGGCTGGACGAGGAGGCTCAAACACAGCCTGAGGCATTGCTATTAATATCTGTAATGGGCTTTCAGCTAACATTCTGTTTAATCTTCAGGAAGTTGTAGAATGACATGACATATTTTGAAATTAAAAGGATGGTAATTTCCATAAAAGCTAAGTTTTTTTTCACACCTCCCAAGAGCTATGAATAAGGCCACTTATAAGGAGGAATGGTCAGTGCATTGAGCAAGTTTTATACCCCCGGTATAGGAAATCAGGTGTAGGTACCCCCATTATAGGTAGCTAGACATAGGTGCCCACAGTATAGGTAGCCAAGCGTAGGTACCACCAGTATAAGTAGCCAGGCATAGGAGCCCACAGTATAGGTCAGGGGTTCTCAAACTGGGTGACGCGGCACCCTGGTGCGCCTTGAGCACCTGCCAGGGGTGCCTCGGCGTTCACCCCCATCCTTTGGGAGGTGCTGCTGAATAAGGTTCATAACAGCATTTCAGTAGTTATTTTTGCTGAGGGGTGCCTTGAAAAAAAAATTCAGAGCCATCAAGGGCGCCCTCATCCAAAAAAGTTTGAGCACCACTGGTATAGGTAATGAAGCCTAGCACCTCCACTAATCCATGTGTGCATGGAATCGTTGCTGAGAGCGCTTCTCTCGTGAACTTCAGATTGCGGTGTTATTTGACTTTGGCCTACTGGATGTTTATACGATGTGCCTCTGAGGAAGCGGCTTCTTGCCGTGAAACACGTGTCAGGCAGTCTTTTTGCGTGAATTGGAGCTCTAAATTTGTATCCATACGACATGTCTGCAATTTGAAGACTTTATGAACGAAGAATAAATAAGAGAACTTTTGGTTTAAAAAAAAAACCTATTGTTTGTTTGTTTTTGATATTGATCTGCTATACCCAGGGGTGGAACAATACTATTTTTATTGTGTTCATTAGTAATCAAGCCTGGGGGCCCTCAGTATAAGTAGCCAGGTGTAGGTGCTCTCAGTATCGTCAGCCAGCTATAGGTGCACCCAGTAGCATGTGCTGGTGACGGGTAACTCACCAGCTCCATACGTTCCAGTGCTGTCTCCCTTCCTGCTTCTCTGCCTCTTCTCTGTTTATACGGTAGTTAGAGCAGGGCTACAAAAAATGGCCACAGATGTCTGCATTTGTGGACATTGGCGGCTATTTTCTTGAAGCCCTGCTTTAAATAAATGGATCTCAGAAGTGCGGAGGAGACAGAGTGTGTGGATGCGGCGAGCGGGTGACACATAGCCGGGGGGGCATAAATGTGTCGTGGCACACCGGTTGGGAATCCCTGGTCTAAAGGGTAGTGAGGTGTCGACATTAGGGAAGGAGACACATGGGTTAGCAGATGAGGCAGTGACCCTCCAATGCTACCTGTAGCAAATTATAGCGTTGTCTGAACAGGTGTGCTTTTGAGAGTACATTTGAAGGTTTCCAGGCTTGGAGCATAACGGACTTGCTGTGGGAGAGCGTTCCAAAGGAGAAATGATGCTCGTGAGAAGTCCTGAATGCTGAAGTAAGAGGAGAAGTATTCTCGTTGACCATCCCTATTCACGTGTGCACCTACGAAAGACAACATAAGCATGTTTGCTCAGCTAAAGCAAGCGTGTTTGCTCACTTTTCCAGAATATCGTGTTGCAGTCAGATCTTCTGATGACGGATAGCCTTTCACTTCAAACACAGGGCTGACACCTGCCCGGGTGTGAATCAGACGCTCAGGTATTCCAGGCCCATGCTTTGGTCTGTTTAAAAATACGTTTCGGGGATGGCTCGATCGCTTATTATATTACCGGCTGGAGATCTGAGGAGATGCCTGCTTGCGTGTGTCCGTGTCCTCACTAGCAGGGGTTGTGTCATACTAAAATAGCCCTTCAGCTCTGTGATTTATATGGTGCCTAGTGAAAGTACAGTATATCGAGGGGATTTAACAGTCAGGAGAAGAAGCCGGAGTCACAGATTTATAGATTACTGTGTGTTCTGTATCCTCCTGACACAGCACAGCCAGTTCCTCTGTGTCCACGAAGAATTCCTCGCTCACACACGACAGTTTGTGCTGCAGCTTCTATGTGGTTGGAGGAAGCCCTGGGGAATGTTTAAACCAGAGAAAGTTTCCCCTACAAGGCTCTGTACACACCAAGCAGCAGAACGGAGCGTGTATCCATGGGATGGACTCACAGGAGGAGGGTGACGATTTGGGAGCGTCACCCCAGAGATGGAGTAGGAAGTTCAGCTCATTGTAGATTCTGTGCAGGACAGGACACGAGGGGAAGTCATTATCTGTATGTTTTAAAGTGTTGGCACATTGCACGACGTGCCCAAGTTCATCAAAAGCATGACAAGGAGAATTGGAGCAGATTTGGTGCAAAGTATTTTCATAAATGGAGCAGTTGCTAAGAGCAATCCATCAGAATCCTTGATTTGGGCCAAGATGGCCGCCAGAAACTGTTATTATTATTATTATTTATTGTATTTATATAGCGCCAACATATTACGCAGCGCTGCACAATAGATAAAAGGGTTAACATACAAGGTAGGACATACAGGAGACTCACAACAAAACAAGATCATGTAAATGATTTGATAATACAGTGTCATAGGTCAAAATAGAGATTGTTCTAGTCCACAAGAGGGGTGATTGTCAGTAAGATTGCATAATCAAGCTGGAAACACTAAGGGAGAGGGCCCTGCCAGAGGCTTACAATCTAAAGGGTGGGGGTGGAGACAATAGGTGCATCTGTTGAGAGGGTGTCTAAGGGCCTGTTTCCACTAGAGCGAATCCGCATGCGTTGTCCGCATGCGGATTCGCATAACCAATACAAGTGGATGGCCCTGTTTCCACTTGTCAGTTTTCTTCTGCGTTTTTCTGTGCAGGATTTTTCTGCACGGTAGAGCCTGCAGAATTCGCCTGCGTGTGGAATGCAGGCGAATCGCAGGCAATGTATTTAATAGGGAAATCGCATGCGTTTTTTGCATGCGTTTTTTCCAGCGATTTTGCATGCGATTTCGCATTGAAAGTAATGTTAAATGACACAGGCAGTGACATGGTTAAAATCGCATATACCCTGCCTATGCAAAATCGCATGCAAAATCGCAGCAAAAACGCATGCGAAATCGCATCCGCATGCGATTTCGTCAGCGGTGCTATGCAGCGATTCCGCACCGCACTAGTGGAAACGGGCCCTAACAGAACATATTATGGTGCTGGTGTAGGGGGGTATGCGAGCATGAAAGAGTGAGTCTTGAGAGCTTGTGCGAAGGTATTAAAGGTGGGGGCAAGTCTGGTGGCTGGAGGGAGAGAGTAGGGGCAGCCCTGGTGAGGTCCTGCAATCATGCATGTTTGTTTTTATTTGATGGAGTGGCTTGTGGGCTGTGCAGTTCAGATTCAAAGGCAGAGATGATCTAGTTAGATAGCAATAGTGTTCAGCAATACAAGTAAATCACAACAAGATAATGTTACCTTAATGTGGTGCTTATTTCTGCTGAATTACTGGTAAATTCATTTTTTCGCCCTTTGAAAGCTACCCTTAGAAAGCGAACCTATTTGTCAGCGAACCGACAAAAGAATGAGCTCTCCTTAGATACACAGAGCTAATCAGGAAGGCCTGGTCAGCTGGCAGACAATATGCTAATTAATAGAGGTGGGCTTGTCTCCTGCAAGTTCAAACAGATCTGTATGTGATACAGGCTTTGATGGAAATTGCAGTAAAGTGTGAACAAACAATGCCAGAATTCAATAGTAATTACAATAATGTCTGTAATGTTACTCAGGTGCTAACACTATTACAGAGGAAGATCAAGAAAGCAAAAGTGATCAAATACAAAAGATGGAAATTATCAGACATACACAGGCAAAAAACCCTCTCTGGGGGATACTTACGGTACCTCGGGACAGGATGGGGAAGCCTCAGGATCCCAGTGAGGCTTTCTTCATCCTCTTTAGCCTCGGGGTTACTGCACCTGCGATGGATCGCGGTAGGTAAATATTTACCTCACCACTGTTCAGGGGTATCCAGCGTTGGATTGCCAGTATGGAGGAGGAAGGGGAAAGCCTCATTAGGATGCAGACGCTTCCCCCTCCCAAGGTAAGTACCCCTCAGTGTTTTTTTTTTTTTTCCCTCACAGATTTGTGTGATGACCTGTGATAAGGGTAGTGAGCGAGTGTTTGAAGAACATAGTCTTGTTTTCCACCAAAGAAAATGGCCTTCTCCACTTTCTGAGGGGGAAACGCTATTTGGCCGTCTACAGAGCGTCGATCTGACAGAGTACAACTTTATAAATATGGCGGTCATCACTATATGTTGGCTAAAGTGGTGATTATGGGAAACAGGTAACAGTAAAAAAGGGCGCAGGAGGCTAGTGGACAAATCGGGCGCCGCCATTCACTCCTATAATAAATATCGTTTAATGGGCGCCCGATAGGAAAAAATAACGTTTTAAAAGCGGCGCCCGGAGACTTAATGTTTTATTACTGCTTCTCATGATTACACATTATTTAATGATTTATACATTTTTAAATATTATTTTTAAGCGAAAAACAGTACAATATTTTTTTTCAAACATTATTTTTAAACGAAAAACAGTACAATTTTTTTTTACATTATTTTTAAACGAAAAAACCAACAGGGGGGTCTTAGGTTTAGGCACCAACAGGGGGGTCTTAGGTTTAGGCACCAACAGGGGGGTCTTAGGTTTAGGCACCAACAGGGGGGTCTTAGGTTTAGGCACCAACAGGGGGGTCTTAGGTTTAGGCACCAACAGGGGGTCTTAGGTTTAGGCACCAACAGGGGGGTCTTAGGTTTAGGCACCAACAGGGGGGTCTTAGGTTTAGGCACCAACAGGGGGGTCTTAGGTTTAGGCACCAACAGGGGGGTCTTAGGTTTAGGCACCAACAGGGGGGTCTAGGGGTTAGGGGTAGGTACAGGGAGGGTTACTTAGTAATTTTTTTTTTTAAACGTTATTATACGTTTCACTATTTAAACGAAAGATTAACGTTTTTACAATTGCCGATTTAATGCACATTATTTAATGATTTATAACTTTATAAAACATTAATTTTAAACGAAATACAGTACAATACATTTTTAAACGTTATCCATGCTTATCGTTTAAAACCCCGCGCCCTTTTTTCCCAGCGCCCCTTTTTAACGTACGCTGGGAAACAGGCCAAAACAGAATTGTTAGCATCACAGTGACAGTCACAATGCGGGCGCCTTCACACTTATCCCTGCTATTTTCGAATGCAGTTTTCCTGAATTTTTGCTATTCTGCGTTTTGCGATTTTTCGCATCCACTTTTTCATTTTTTGTTTGAGTTTTCAGGCAATGAAAGCATTTTCTCATTGCAGTTTTTCCATGCATACTAATTAAGTTAATTTACATTATCCACTTCAAGTGAACCAGAGACAAAGCACCCTCATGTATTTTACCATATAGATCAGTGGCATAAGCGAAAACACCTACCCTGCTCTCTGTTTTATTCTTCACTGCTCAGTCTGCTTGTTATCAGCCCCGATAAATTCCCAGACTGAGCATTCAATCTGGCTTTGCTCAGGAATCATTATAGCTGAGTCTGTCTTCTCTGGTGTCTTTTCAAGCTCAAGCCTGCCCCCTTCTGGCTCTGCTATAATGGCTCAGCTATAATGTTTCCTGAGCAAAGCCAGATGTGCATCAGCAAGCCGGCACCATCTATTTCAAATGCTCTTTTATTGAATCAAATGCTTGTAATCCATTATAGCAACGTTTCAAAGCATACACGCTTCTTTGTCAA
This sequence comes from Hyperolius riggenbachi, assembly GCF_040937935.1. Taxonomy (NCBI): domain Eukaryota; kingdom Metazoa; phylum Chordata; class Amphibia; order Anura; family Hyperoliidae; genus Hyperolius; species Hyperolius riggenbachi. Next base: position 26,168,960 of record NC_090651.1, on the reverse strand, counting down.
GCTAGGTTACAAGGCAAATACCTTTGCCTTGTAACCTAGCTTGACAAAGAAGCGTGTATGCATTTGATTCAATAAAAGAGCATTTGAAATAGATGGTGCCGGCTTGCTGATGCACATTGGAATTTGATCTGGAGTGCTGCCGGATCTGGCCGTGGCACATCAAATGAATAGCAGAGAAGGTGCTTCACTATATTCTTTACTACCTGAGCAAAGCCAGATTGAATGCTCAGTCCGGGATTCTTATCAGGGCTGATAACAAGCAGGCTGAGCAGCGAAGGATGAAACAGAGAGCAAGGTAGGTGTTTTCTCTAATGTTCCCACTGATATATATGGTAAAATACATGAGGGTGCTTCGTCTCTGGTTCACGTTAAGTACCAGCGGTCTCTGCCCCCTTAAAGGGAACCTAAACTGGGAGGTATATGGATGTTTCCTTTTAAACAATACCAGTTGCTTGTCAGTCCTGCTGATCTCTTTGGCTCCAGTACTGGCTGAATCACACACCTGAAACAAGCATGCAGCTAATCCAGTCTGACTTCAGTCAGAGCACCTGATTTGCATGCTTGTTGAGGGGTTGTGGCTAAAAGTATTAGAGACACAGGATCAGCAGGAGAGTCCGGCAACTGGTATTATTTTAAATGGAAAAATCCATATCCTTCTCAGTTTAGGTTCCCTTTAAGGGCCAGAGACCGCTGGTACACGAAATGGTGGAATACCAACGAATACCGACGAAGTCCCGCCGCAATCGCCGTCCACGCGGGAACCTCTCTATGACGGCAGAGTCATGTGAGCCGGACAGGAGCCGCTTTTATTGGCTCCTGACTGTGTCTATCAATGTAAGCCAATGGGAGCTGCTTACGTTGATAGACACGACCAGGAACCAATGAAATCGGCGCCTGACCCACTCACAGGACTCTGCCGTTACAGAGACAGCAGAGCGAGTGAGCTGTGGCTGGGAGACTACGGCGAGCAACGAAAGCAGTGAGAACGCGCGGCATCTGTGTATTGAAATCTACGCCCTGGCAGCCAGATAAACAGCGCGTAGATTTCAATTAGCGCGATCTTTAAGTAGTTAAATTGTATATGCCCTAAATAACTTGACATGCAAATTCAAATTAGGAACGCAAACATTTGCATTTTTCATGACTTATATTCTATGCGATTCGCATATGCATTGCAAAAAAAGAATAACTGTAGGTCATTTTGCTGGAAAAAAAAAATAGAATACAAAAATTTGCACAGCGCCGTACATTAAATTTGATACCACTGACCTGCATCAGATGTGCGGCGAACGCGATGTTGCAAAAATGCAATTGCCACTCAAATTACATCATGTGATGAAAGGTTCTCTATCTAACTGCAGTGGAGTGTATTGATCAGTGCAACACAGCAGGGCCACTGGTCTACCACCACTCCCCTTGCCACGTCCAATCAACCAAAATTTACCTTCTGGGCCTATCATAATTTCAATCGTTTTTTCCCCCCACAAATCAATAAAAATGATGCTGTCACCTTCGTACGTTTTTTTTTATTAATCTCCAGATATCTTCCCACCTTCGGATCCTTCGCTCCTCCCAGGAGACCCTTTTGTCCTATAGCTTGTTTACCTCCTCTTACATCCGAGACTTCTCACGAGCTGTCCCTCTCCTTTTTAACTCTCTCCCACAGCCTGTCCGTCCTGCTCCGAGCCTGGAAAACGTCAACATACTCTAAAAACACAATTATTCAGACAAGCCTATAATTTGCTATAGGTAGCATTGGAGATTCACTGCCTCATCCACTAACCCCTGTGTCTCCTTCCCTATTGTTTCCATCCCACTACCCTCTAGATTGTAAGCTCGCAAGGGCAGGGACCTCCTTCTATTGTTTCTTATTTTGCTGTAATTTGCCATATAAGCATGTACAGTTTTATTAATATCTAAAACCATACATTAAGTATCGTATGCAATGAACAGAAGCACAAAAAAGAATAGAACACACTAAAATTGTTAAAAAAGGAGGCTGTGGTGGACTTACCTCCTCGAAGCAGACATGAAACTGTCAATTTCAAAAATATATACATTTATTGATATACTCTAAAACAGTGTTGCAACGCGTTTCACAGGTACAGTCCTGCTTCATCAGGCAATAAAATGCAGAGTATTTAACAGTCATATGTCAGGATAGCACCCATCGCCTCTGTCATACATTAACTGTATTTGTACTTGTATTACTGGATGCTATGATTGTACAGTGTTTCTATATTCCCCAATATTTGTTTTGTACTCTGTACAGTGCTACGGAAAATGTTGGTGCTATATAAATAAAAAAATGATAATGATGATTGATGCAGCTTGTTACATCACTGATAAATCGATATGTATATGGCCAGCTTTAGAAATATGGAGATTGAGTCACCTTTGTAAACAAACCTTTCACGCTGTGTTGTCTGCTGCAGTATGAATGACGTGACAGGTCCTCTTCAGCGGCCCCCGGGGCGGACGTAGACGTGAGATGCCCTGGAAGCGCCATCAGCTGCCATCTGTAATCCTGTTTTGACAGATGCTTTGTGATGCGCTGAAATACAAGCGCAGGTATTTGTCTACGGGGTGTCATGAAACCGTACTCCGCGCGGCCTGGGCGCTGCGATCTGCTGTCGGCGGGGGACATCACTAGCTGCATTCAGATGGTTATCTCGCTGACAGCCCGGAGGGTCCCATTCACATCTTCTGGGTTTAACCGCTTCCGTACCTGCGGCACCTCAGCTCTGCCCAGAGCAGATTCCACTGCGCTTATCTCAGGGAAACATAATTGTGTGCTTCCGTGCAAAGCTAAGAGTCATTCATAGAACCTGTAGCTCAAGGCAGCCAATCAGCAGTCATCTTTCACTATAATGACAGCTAGAAACCAATGAAGACAAAAATACGCTTAAAGGACATCCGAGGTGAAAATAAACTGATGAGAAAAACAATTGTATCTGTCCTCCTTATCCTAAAATTACTTTGTTTTAGATATCGCACAGTTTTATTTTATATTTAAACCTTGTTTTGAAGTTTTTACTGTTTCATTTTCTCTGCTCAATGACACCTTCATTGAATTATGTCAAAGCTCAAATCTATGAATTATTGACTCTTTTTATCTGTTTTATGGCTGTAATTACTTATCAGTGAGGGTTATGCTATAGTCTGACCCAGTCCGACCTGGTCCCGACCTGGACAGAAACAGTCACTTACATACCTGATGTTTAACTCTTTCAGGCAGAGAAAGAAAATAAGGAACACAGCATAGTTATTTGTGTGCTAGGCACTGTACATACACATGTCTATCTCATCATGTCACATGTCACTTCGGGTATCCTTTAATCGTTTGTATTGCTTTTTGTTTAAAGAGGCCCTGTAGCTACATATAGTAGAATGCAAAATAGAAATTTGCCTTCTTAAAACAGAAGGTATTTGCAATTATTCAGGCTGGTGTGAGCATATGATGCCTCCCACAATGCATCACTGCTGAATATGCAAATCATCCCTTGTTGCCCCTGAAAGCTAGCCACACCTCCAGAACCTCTGGAATGCAATGATGTGTCAGCTTGTTAATTGTGCAGAGCCTTTTAGCCCCTGACACACTCCTAGGCAATCTGGTTCACTATCAGCTTGCTGGGCAATCTATAACTGGGGTTTTTCAAGTCCTACTTCATAGAGCCATGATAATCTATGCCATGCACTATTTTGGATTAACCAATCCAAAACAGTCTGTATGTATGGTAGATTATTGTGGCTCTGTACAATTAACAAGCACACTTCATTTCATTCCAATGGTTCTGGAGGTGTGGTTAGCTTACAGGGACAATAAAGGATGATTTGCATATTCAGAATAAGCAGTGATGCATTGTGGGACATCTCAGAGCTCATGCCAACCTGAGTAATCGCAAATATCTTCTGTTTTAAAAAGGCAAATTTCTGTTTTGCAAAGCATTTTTAGTAAGAGGGCTTTTTGGTCCTTTGTAGCCCCTTACACACTCCTGGGAGGTCTGGTTACCATGAGCTTGCTGGGTAATCTGTAACTGATAGTACAATGCAGTAAATTTTTCAGGGTACCTAATTTTATGGTAATTTTGGCTCCAACATCAGAAGCACTTTCTGTATCAATATATGACTTTATATTGAATATAGCCCCACCCTTTAAGTGATGTTTAGGATAGTTTCCGTTAGAAGCTACGGCCCTGTCCCTGTTCTGCTGCACAGCCGCAGCCCGAATCACAAAGCCGTCCCATGCATAGATTTGCAGCATGCTGTCCAGATTCACACAAAAGTGAGTTCTGGATGGCAAGCCATAGGTTAGATAGGGTTCGTTTCTTTGCAAGTTTTGTATGGTCTATTGTCCAGGAAATTGGATTGTTAATGGGCATCTTTACACATATGTGCACACATGTATTTTAACACTGATAGGCGTGGGGAATTTGGCAGCCCCAGGACCGCATAACACCGAAAGGAGAGGGAAAGCTCTGGGTCCTATAGAGCCTTCCCGGTCCCCGTTCCAGCGCTGTCATCCCTGTTAGCAGTAACTGACCGATCGGTTGAATACTGCTCTGTGCCGCCGCAGGAGGCTTCAGACGTTTTCTGGAGCCCGAGTGCTCCTGAAGACGAGCGTCTTTGTACTGCGCCTGCGCAGATACGCTCTCTCTCACGCTCACACATGCGCAGTACAAAGCGGTCCATCTTCAGGAGCACTCTGGCTAAGACTTCCGTAGCCTCCCACAGCAGCAGGTTGGAACAAGGTGACTGTGCTGGAACGACTGTCTTTGACAGGAACAAGAAGGCTCCATACTAGGACCCAGGGCCTTCCCCCTCCTTAGGTATATATCTTTTTTGTTTATTTTTATTTCAATTTACATTGGCTTTAAATTTTACCTTTTTTTGTGTCATGTTGCCCTTTTACAGTGCATGTGCCCTGCCTACGGCTGAGCTGGCTGAGACTTGTAGTTCCCCGATTTGGCGATAGCTCGTAATACCTTTACTAGCAACCTTGTCTCTACCCATTAGTATGAAAAACATCTTGCAATGCGCTCTCCCCTCTCCCGTGTACTCAGATGACCCCTGACTCAGATACAGAGCAACACATGAATCAAAAATACCGACCTCGACCTGTACGCAAAGGAGGAGTAACCCCCCCGAAACACAGTGACAAACACACATGAGAACTTGCGGTTCCCAAATCTGAGCTAATGTTTTCCTAGAGGCTGGAAATTGCTTCCTGCAGGATATCTAGGATCAGGAGTCTCCAAACTCCTGGACAAAAAATACATATATAAAAAAAAAATAATAAAAAGAACCTCCTGCTGTTATTTATTATGGTGGATCGGGGATAATTGAAAGCGACAGCGCAAATTGGA